>NC_069499.1:449404047-449704047 GCF_027579735.1 Bombina bombina
AGATATACAGTATATATAGATAGATAGATAGATAGATATTTCTTTCAAACCAACTGCAACCCACTCCCGATGCTTACCGGGCCCTGGACCGGTCTGGCTAAAACTTACCGGGCCTTGAGGTCACTTAGGTTGAGAACCACTGGTCTAGATAAGACGCCACTGCAATTCCCTGGGATTTGATCATTGCCAATAGAGCTCCCAGAACCTTTGTAAATATTCTGGGAGCTGTGGTAAGACCAAACGGAAGAGCAATAAACTGGAAATGCTTGTCCAGAAAGGCAAACCTTAGGAACTGGTAATGATCCCTGTGAATGGCAACGTATAAGTACGCGTCCTTTAGGTCTATGGTCGTCATGAACTGACCTTCCTGAACCAATGGAAGAATGGAACAAATAGTTTCCATCTTGAAGGATGGAACCCTGAAGAATTTGTTGAGGTACTTGAGATCTAGGATTGGTCGAAAAGTTTTCTTTTTTAGGAAATAGAATCCTAGACCCAGTTCCGCTGGAGGGACTGGTACGATAACTCCCAGGGAGGATAGGTCCTTTACGCAATTTAAGAAGGGCTCCGTCTTTACCTGGTTTGAGGATAGTCTTGATAGTAGAAATCTTTTTTTTTTTTTTTTTTTAGTTTTCAAAAGAGCTTTATTTTGATAAACAAGACATACACGGCATAAATCAATTGCGTACACAACATATCCAGGCTATTACATAATTATGTTTCATCACAATAGACCTTTGGATAAACTGTTTAAAGGTGTTAGGCATGCTTATGAACAGTCATTTCAGAACTTGAAGACACCTATTAATTGCAGCGTATGCCATAATTGATCCCATTTTTCTCATTGTGTAGACCGCTCTTGGGTCTCTGGCGGATATATATGAACAATAATGGGAGTATATACTAGTAAGGGGGAGAACTAGGGAAGATGAAAACATACAGTTTGAGCATTTTTAAGGTATAGAATGAATTCCAATTTTCTATTTATATCTGTGACAGATAAACATTTAAGCAGTATTGGAAATTTATAGAAGTAGGGAGGGGGGAACAAGGGACAGGGAAAACAAACATTTTTAGCATAACAAAACTACATAGACCACTCTTGGTTCTGTAATAGATACTCTGGTAATCAATACTGTTGACATATAGAAGTGGGGGAGAGAGTTATAGGCGGGAGAGACAAACAACACAAACAAGACGAATCTGGTATAGCAAGGAACCTTGTACATATGCATATTCATGTAATATTGGGCCTATAAATCTGAAAGCAGCCATTTTAGCAATAGAAGAAGCTTACTGTAGGGTAAGCATAATTTAAGTGGGTTATATTAGCATAATTATTAGTATGGGATCAATCTGTCCACTATGCAACACAATATATGATGCTTGTATAGTCAGAAGACTTATGCTATGCTATGCCCAGGAGTAGATTTAGTATACTTCTGCATGGAGGTAGGTAGAGAAAATTGGGCTAGGAAAGCAGGCAGCAATGAATATCACAGTTTCAGTATGATGCCTTGATCCCCCTGTTCTAGCTATACAGGCCTCTCTTGGGTCTGTGACAGTTACACTGGTACTCGTTATTGGGGATACCAAGGGGTGAAAGGGAGGGTTATGGGCAAGAAACTTTGTATTGCCTTGCTCAAAAGTGAATGTGCTATATCTATAATAAAATCGTCAGTTAAAGGGATTAGTATGGGAGGGATAAAAAGAGATTACTTAATTTAGGGGCAAACATCAGACAGTTCAACGAATCACAATGTGCAATAAGATGTATATACAGTGTGGTTACTCAACTGAAAAATGCGTTTCAAACAAATCAAAAGCACACATTATGAACATAAATTAAGTCCTTGCTAGATTACCAGAGTCCTAGGGGTATAACATTAGCTGGAGGTTACTATCGGCCCTAGATTCACGACCAGCCGCTCCTTGTCAGAAAGATGTCTCTGGGAGCTATCCCTCCCCTCTTTTCGGTATATGGGCGCCACCAAGGAGGTTAAAACTGTAACAAACACAGCCGACCTGAGACAAGATTGGTATTGCGCTGAATTTTCGGGGGTCAACCCCGCTGTGATTGCAAATGAGAGGCTTGATCAGTAATAGTTGTGGCTCTTTATATCGGGCATTAGCCATCATTCGGTTCCCCTTCTCAGCGTTTGTAGGTTGGGATTCCCCCGAAGCGATTATAGCTAGCTCTGCTGACCCTGGTATTTTCTGCCACCAAAATGAAAAGAGCTCCTGCGGACTCGGTTGCTGTTCCGCCTCACATGTATTACTCTGCGTAGCAATGGTCGGAAGGTTGCTCCCCCAGCTGGTCAAATCCTCCATTTTGTGTAAAGTAGTGTCGGCTCTGACTTTCTCAGACACCATTTCTTCTTGTGGATCCGTTAGGTAAGCGGTCTCGTTATCGTGGCTTAAGCGTTGTAACAAGTGATCATATGGTGCTCTCTCTATTAATCTGAGCATGGAAAGTTCAAGTTGCGCGAATAGTTCCTCTGATCGCGTCATGGTTCTCCTCTCCGCCATGTTCAGCATGCTCCTTTGGGAAAAGCTGCCTCCCCCACTTCAGGGATAAAAGAACTGTTCAAGTTTAGAATGTGTCCATGTAGCTTGATAACTGATAAATATTGGGTGTTGAAGAGATTCAGCAAGCTAGAGTACCCGGCTCTTCCCGGGGGGAGGTGATTACATATCAATAGGCCGCCGCCTTAGGCCCTTATCTTCCAAACTGGATCTCCAGCGTCATCCACACGGCTAAGAAAGGTAATATGGGTCACAATTTACAATATTATGATCCCTTTATGTGTTTTGTGTCTAGTCTTGTCGCGTAAAAGGTAATAATCGGCGGATTATTAAACTTCTGCCTGGAGCTCTCAGGATGTGCGTCTTATCCAGAACGCTGCTTGGACACGCCCCCGATAGTAGAAATCTACCCCTTGGAGGGCGAGACTTGAATCCTATTTTGTAACCCTGGGATACTATGTCCACAGCCCATGGATCTGGGACATCATGTATCCAAGCCTGTCGAAAAAGAGAAAGCCTGTCACCCTGTGATCCAAAATTGGATCGGGGCAGACGCTTCATGCTGATTTAAAGTCAGTGGAAGGCTTCTTGTTTTGTTTTCCCTTATTTCAGGGCTGGCTGGATTTCCAAGAGGACCTGGATTGGTCTGGTTTGGAAGAAGAAAGGGAGGACTTCTGTCCCTTAAAATTCTGAAAGGAAAGAAAATTAGAAGTCTGACGACCCTTAGGTCTATTCTTCTTGTCCTGAGGTAGGAAAGATCCCTTTCTACCCGTAATCTCTGAAATGATCTCCACCAGACCAGGTCCAAACAAAGTTTTACCCTTATAGGGCAAAGCCAAAAGCTTGGCCTTTGAAGAAACATCAGCTGACCAAGATTTTAACCACAGAGCTCTGCAAGCAAAAACAGTAAAGCTAGATATCTTAGCTCCCAATCTAATTACTTGTATATTTGCATCACAGATAAAGGTATTGGCCAGTTTAAGAGCCTTGATCCTGTCTTGGATCTCCTCTACTGTAGTCTCTTCTGAAATCAGATCAGACAGGGCATCACACCAATAAGATGCTGCTCCCGCAACCGTGATAATACTTGCCACAGGTTGCCACTGTAAACCCTGATGGACATACATCTTTTTTTAAATAAGACTCCAGCTTTTTATCCATAGAATCCTTAAAATAACAATTATCCTCTATAGGAATGGTAGTTCTCTTAGCTAGAGTAGAAATAGCACCTTCTACCTTAGGAATTGTGCACCCTAAATCTCAAATAGAGTCAGCAATAGGAAACTTCTTTTTAAAAACTGGGGAAAGGGAAAACGGGACCCCTGGCTTATCCCATTCCTGTGCTATATCTTCTGAAATGTTCCTAGGAACAGGAAAAACATTATCAGAAGAATGAGAATCATAAACTCTATCCAGCTTAGAAGACGTTTTAGGGTTGGCAGCAACCGAAGGTTCAGGGTCGTCCAAAGTAGCTAGAACCTCCTTCAGAAGTAACCCGAAGATATTCAAGCTTAAATCTAAAATTAACCTCTTCATATTCTGAAGATTTCACTGCCAAGGAGTCAGAGTCTAAAATTTCACCTTCAGAAGCTACTGAAGTATTTTCCTCATCAGACAATTGAGAAAGGTTGACTAGCGCAGATTTAGAGGGGTCGGAAACCTTACTAGCGGTCAAATGTTTAGATTTTCTCTTACACTTACCCGAACAAGGGAAAGCTGACAAAGACAGTGTTACTGCAGAGGTTATGTGAGTTGCAAAATCCCCAGGTAAATAAACACCCCTAGGAGGTTGAGAGGACACAGAAGGCACAGTATTGGAAACCATCAAGGCTTGGGACGTTTGATGAGAAAGCTGAGGCATGTTACACACAGCATTATCCTGAGAAACATTTGGCTCAGAAGGGAGTAATTTGTCTTTTAATTTTAACGTTTTGGATAAACATGAGGAACAAAATTGCATTGGCAAAACAATTTGAGCCTCTAAACATAGTAAGCATTTATCAACAGACATAGATTGATCTAACTCTGAATCCATTTTACAGAATTCAACAGTAAGAAAATTGAAAAGAATAAAAACTGACATTTATTAGAAATTTGTAAATTTTGAGAACAATAAAGAATCCTTCAAAGCAACCTTTCAGATTGCCTGAAGTTCCTACCAGACCGGAATTGACACCCCTCTAGAGGAAAACGAGACCTTTCTGTAAGGATCTTCTCCTCCTTGCACTGAAAAAACGATCCGTTAATGAAAAGTATAATAAAACTTAGCATCCGACAGAGCCCTGCAATGAGATACACCTCAGCGTAATGAAGGCTCATTAAGCTCCGCTACGGAATACCAGAATTGCGGGCGTCACGTGAGCTGGGTAAAAAACTAACTGCGCCACTAGAAAGAGCGCTAAAATTAAACTGCTTAAGGATTTACCGTTTAATAAAAATAAGTCTCTCTGTTTCCCAAAACATGTCAGAATACACAAAACAACGTGCCCTGTATTCCGGTAATGAAACTCACCATCCTTCTGACCTTTATCTCTCAATAAAGATATAAGTCCCTCTAGCCAAATAACGTCTCACATTTAAACCAAAACTGTATTTATTCCAAATAAAATATCCTTAATTGATGAGGAAATTTATGTCTCATTGCCATAATCTGTCCTACGAATCCTTCTTATAAAGGATATATGTCCTAATTTGGATCATAATGAGGATTAAGTTCTTAATTGCTGCTGTCCTTCAATACCTAGAAGGATAAGGCACTTACATGAGATCCAGATGCAGGACAGATGCTGCTACGTAGGTGTGACAGGCACTTAGCTCCCTGTCGTGGACCTGTAGAAAATGAAAGAACAGAGTAACTAACTCTGGCTTTCTGCAAAGGGGTAGCAAAATGTTAAAAGTAAAGCAAAGACTACCTTGCCGCCTTTTAACTGCTTAAAAGCCACCACTACTCTTACTAAAGAGATTGACATGGACACAGCTATACCCCAATGCCTGCTTGCAGGAAAAAAATACTCATAAAAGGATTAAATATCTTCAGACACCAACTTTGCATATCCTCCATTGACAGAGGCAAAGAGAATGACTGGGGATTATGGGTAAGGGAAGTTACACTTGACAGCTTTGTTGGGGTGCTCTTTGTCTCCTCCTGCTGGCCAGGAGTTGAATATCCCACTAGTAATTGGAATGACGTCGTGGACTCTCCATGTCTTAGTAAAAAAACATAATTTATGCTTACCAGATAAATTATTTTCTTTTGAAATGATGCCCCGCTCGTTTAAATTTTTGGGCGACAGTTCTAATGACAAACCTTTATTACCCTGCTTTGTCTTTCCTACCTTTTTCTTTCCTATTCTCTACTTGGCTATACGAAAATGAATAGAGAGATGGGAGGTGGGAGGGAATTAAAGCATTTGTATGGGTTCTTGACCTCCTTCTAGTGGCGGGAAATATATCTCATATGTTATGGAGGACTGTGGACCATCATCATTCTGAAAGAAAAAGATTTTATCAGGTAAGCATAAATGATGTTTTTCTCTCTCATTCTACTAGAGCAGTGGCTACTTCTTGGGGCTTTTAAAATGAGGCTTTTATTGATCAGATTTGCAAGGCAGCTACTTTGTCTTCTTTGCACACTTTTTCACAGTTTTCTCACTTTGACGTGTATACCTGTGTATAGGAAAGTTCTGATCAGTCATAAACAAAGAAAAAATCCTCCAGCTGCTTGAATCTTTTAAAAGACCTTTATTTTTCACATAAGTGCAGGGTCCAACAGACAAAAGGGACATTTCAGGCTTACACTTCACCCTTATTCATGCTTAGTTACATATTACCAACATTGTGCTTTAAATAGTGCATTTTAAACTGTAGGCACCTAAAATAAATAGG
This sequence comes from Bombina bombina, assembly GCF_027579735.1. NCBI lineage: Eukaryota > Metazoa > Chordata > Amphibia > Anura > Bombinatoridae > Bombina > Bombina bombina. The sequence goes on from NC_069499.1 coordinate 449,410,459, forward strand.
TGAGTGCTGCCACCTAGTGAATATACTTATTATACAACATAAGAAAAAATCCTTTGCAATTGCTATATTATAGGGAGTTACTCCCTCTAGTGGTTGCAATTATAATTTATATATTATATATGGCAATATAAACACCATATTCAAATATTAAAGTTGTTAGTAAATACTCCCTCCAGTGGTCAACAAAAAATAACTATAAAACTACTCTATCATTAAAAATATTACAATATCAGTAATAAAAGATCTGAAGAAACACAGATATTGTAATGTTTTTAATGTTATAGTTATTTTTGTTCACCACTGGAGGGAGTATATGGTGTTTATATTGCCATATATAATATATTTATATTGCCATCAACGCTCTCTGTAATGTGCACGGCACCGCGACCGCACATTAATCTGGGTAGTCCCGCGCACTGATAAAGACAGGCCGCGCATGATTTGGGGCAGTGAGGGGATTGCTTTTTGCAACATAGCGTTGGGAAGTTTTAGAGGTGAATGGCGGGTGTGGGAAGAGTGGCCGTTATTAGGCAGCATGTAGCAGCTGCATTGCAGACCTGGGCCGATGCTCTGATGCCAACAGCCACACGGATCAGAGGTACACTAAAAGTGGGTTGTACATTTTGTTGTACCTTCCCTCAGTAACAGGTGCATATCGCCGGACGCACTTCCAGCACAGCTGCCAGTTCCTTACAGCCATAGAGAGCACAGACCTCGCAAAGCAGCAGTGACCCTAATAGTACCCAGCTAACTAAAACTTACTACATAGTCTTCCTTTGTCCACTCCTGACATTGTCAGTTAAATTTGCTGCTTTGCGAGGTTTGTGCTCCCTATGACTGTAAGGAAGTGGATGGCAGCTGTGCTGGCAGTGCGTCCAACTTTAAAAACCTGTTACGGAGGCTAGAAATAATGCATGCTGATCGTGCAAACGTAAGAGGGAAGGTAAGGGCCGTTCCGGATGGCTACACATAATGCCTTTTCTTTCATGTAATTGGCAGGGGGCCATGAGCTAGTGACTTATGGGATATACAATTCTACCAGGAGGAGCAACGTTTCCCAAACCTCAAAATGTCTATAAATACACCCCTCACCACACCCACAATTCAGTTTTACAAACTTTGCCCCCTATGGAGGTGGTGAAGTAAGTTTGTGCTTGTTTTTTATAATTTCTTCTATGATAAGCGTTTCTAAGCATTCTTAAGCCCAATTCCTCTCAGAGTACAGTGTTTGTCAGAGGGATGTGAAGAGAGTATCGCATGTTTGACTTTATGGTTTTCCTTGCGGGAAATCTTTTCAAGGGTTTTCTGTTATCGGTCGTAGGAATTCATCTGCTACCTCCCTTTTCAGATTGATTATATACTCTTATATACCATTACCTCTGCTGATAGCTTTCAGTACTGGTTTGGCTATCTGCTATATGTGGATGGGTGTCTTTCGGTAAGTATGTATCATTATTTTAAGACACTGTCAGCTATGGTTTGGGGCTTTATGCATTAATGTAAAGTTTTAAATATATGTATTTTACTTATATTTGCCATGAGTCAGGTCTATGTGTATTTCCCTTTGCAGTCCAGCAGTTTCATTATGGGAATCATGTTTAGGAAGTTTGTCTTACCTGGGGTATAGTCTTTTTTCAATTTGACTTGTTTTTTCTTGGAAAACTTAAAGCAAATTAGGCTCGCGAGGGCGCAAAATGCTGTTATTTATTGTGTCATTCTTGGAGCAAGAAATTTTTTGGGGCGCGAATGTGCGTCGGTCATGGTGCAAGTTTGTCATTTCCTGCGTCTTAGTTGACGCTAGCTTGTTTGGCGCGAAATTGTGTTATGACACGAGTTGCGTCATTTCCGGATGTTTGTTGGGGCCAAAAAAATTCTCAACTTCCTTTTGTGTTGTGCGTCATACTTGCCTCCAAAAAATGTAGTTTTATTTTACCTCACTTCCTATATGCTCCTTGCCTTCTTTATGCTCAGAGGGCTATGCTATTTGCTTTTTTTGCCAAATTTAGCACTTGCATTTTTTCCCATTCCTGAAACTGCTCTATGTGGAAATAAGATATTTCTGGTTAATGTTATTTTTCTTTTTTTACATTTTACAAGATGTCTCAATCTGATCCTGTCTCAGAAGCTGCTGTAGGAACCATGCTGCCTGAACACAGTTCCAAAGCTAAGTGTATCTATTGTAAGCTAGTGGAGATACTATATCCAGCTGTAATGTTTAACAGTTTTCATGATAAGCTTTTGAATGCAGAGGTTTCTATTAGTGCTAGTACATGATATCCCTGTTGATATGAAAAATTGTATTACTGATGCGATACAGAAGGCTATGGCTGCTATACTGCCTTCAAATAAAAGTAAAAGGTCTTTTAAAACTTCTCATAATACTGATGAAATTTGTAATGACCGACAACATACTGATATATCCTCCTCTGATGAGGATCTCTCTGGTTCAGCGGATCCTACTTCAGACATTGACACTGATAAATCATCTTATCTTTTTAAGATTGAGTATATTCGTTCGTTGTTAAAAGAAGTGTTAATAACTTTGGATATTGAGGAGTCTGGTCCTCTTGATAATAAATCCAGTAAACGTTTAAATTCTGTCTATAAACCTCCTGTGACTACTCCTGAGGTTTTCCCTGTTCCTGATGCCATTTTTGACATGATTGCTAAGGAATAGTCTAAGTCTGGTACATCTTTTGTTCCTTCTTCAAGGTTTAAAAAGTTGTATCCTTTGCCAGTGGCTAGATTAGAGTTTTGCGAAAAAGTCCCTAAGGCTGATGGGGATATTTCTACTCTTGCTAAACGTACTACTATTCCTATGGAAGATAGTACCTCTTTTAAGGATCCTTTAGATAGGAAAATTGAATCTTATTTAAGGAAAGCTTATTTGCATTCTGGCTATATGCTCAGACCTGCCATTTCTATGGCTGATATTGCGGCTGCATCAACTTTTTGGTTGGATAGCTCAGCACAACAGGAAAAAGATTGATTTGCATAGCATTGTTCGTTTGCTTCAACATGCTAATTATTTTATGTGTGATGCTATTTTTGTTATCATCAAGATAAATGTTAAATCTATGTCTTTAGCTATTTTAGCTAGAAGAGCTTTATGGCTCAAATCATAGAATGCTGACATGGTATCTAAATCTAGGTTACTATCTCTTTCATTCCAGGGTAATAATTTGTTTGGTTCCCAGTTGGATTCAATTATTTCCACTATTACTGGGGGGAAGGGAGTTTTTTTGCCTCAAGATAAAAAGTCTAAAGGCAATTCTAGAGCTTCTAATCGGATTTGTTCCTTTTGACAGAATAGAGAACAGAAAACTACTCCTTCCCCTTAGGACTCTGACTCCAATTGGAAGCCTTCCTCAAGTTGGAATAAATCCAAGACTTACAAGAAACCAAAGCCAGCCCCCAAGATTGCATGAAGATGCGGCCCTCGATCCAGTTTTACTGGTGGGGGGGGGGGGCAGATTGAAATTATTTCAAGACGTTTGGGCAGGTTCCATTTAGAATCATTGGATTCAGAATATTGTCTCCCAGGGGTATCGAATAGGTTTCAGAATAAGACCTCCTGTGAGAAGATATTTTCTCTCTCACGTGCCAACTAATCCTGTGAAAGCTCAGTCTTTTCTGAAATGTGTTTCAGATCAAGATCTTTCAGGAGTGATTGTTCCAGTTCCAATTCTGGAACAGGGTCTGGGTTTTTATTCAAATCTACTCATTGTCCCGTAGAAGAAAAATTCTTTCAGACCAGTTCTGGATCTGAAGTTTTTGAATCATTTTGTAAGAGTCCCAACTTTCAAGATGGTGACTATAAGGACTATTTTGCCTTTTGTTCAGCAAGGTCATTACATGTCCTCAATAGACTTACAGAATTTATTTATTTATAAAATATTTTACCAGGAAGGATACATTGAGATTTCTCTCGTTTTCAAGTATGTCCTGGGTCTACAAAACATTGCATTGATACAATAAATATTCAAAAACAATAATAATACACAATATATGCAAAAAATTTATATAGAACAGGTAGGAAATATATAATCAACCATGACATGTGCAATATGTTTTGAGATATGTAGAGAGGGATCTCTTAAAGGATATTAGGCTTGGGGAAGGTTTGAAAGTGTGCGGGAGGTCATTCCATAACTGAGGTGCTCTGTAGGAAAAGGAGCTGCTTTCTTTTTGTATTGAAGCAAGCTAAATAATGTGCTGGTACTGGATCGGAGGTTATAGGAGGTGGGAATAGCCGGGGAGAGCATTCTGCTCAGGTAGGGTGGGAGCTTCCCAGAAAGACTCTTAAACACAAGACAGGAAAGATGGAGGGTGCGTCTGGATTCCAGCGTCAGCCAGTTTAGTTCTTTTAGCATGTCACAATGGTGGGTCCTGTAGTTACATTGTAGCACAAAGCGGCAGAACGAGTTATACAATGTATTAAGTTTATTAAGGTGAGTTTGCGGTGCAGGTGCTTATACTACGTCCCCGTAATCTATGATAGGCATCAGCATTTGCTGTACAATCTTTTCCTTTACTGTAGGGCTGAGGCAAGATTTGTTTCTCAACAGGGCACCTAGTTTTGGATAAAGTTTAGATGCAAGTTTTTCTATGTGGAGGCCAAAAGATAGATTAGGGTCTAACAACATACCCAAGTATTTAAAAGAGTGGACTGCTGTCAGTGGGCAATTGGATTTTGTTTTGATGCGTAGATGGGAATTATGTAATTTGTGTAATTTAGGACCCGTTCCAAAGATCATTGTGACAGTTTTGTCAGTGTTTAGGAAGAGTTTGTTTTTTGAGATCCACTTTTCTACCTCTGTGAACTGGTCTTGGAGCACTGCTTCAAGCTGCGGCAGATCAGAATTGTTTGCATAGATTACTGTGTCATCTGCATACATGTGTACAGTTGAGGATTTGCAGATCATTTATAAATAATGTGAATAGTAGGGGGCCGAGAATGGAACCTTGGGGAACACCACACGTGACTGGGAGAGGGAGGGAGTCACTGTTAGAAATGGAGACATATTGTGATCAATCCGATACATATGATCGAAACCAGGTTAACGGACAATCAGTAATACCAGAGTTTTTTAGTTTGAGCAGTAGTATGTTGTGGTCTACTGTGTCAAAGGCCTTTGCAAAATCAAGGAAAATGGCTCCAGTTAGGTCTGTTTGTTCCATGCCAGTTTGGATGTCGTTGCAAACTTTTAGGAGGGCAGTTGTAGTGGAGTGATTTGGGCGAAAACCTGATTGATCCGGGGTCAGATAATTAGAAAGTTGGTAATACTCGCATAATTGCGTATGGACGCATTTTTCTAAGATTTTTGACAATACTGGGAGCAATGATATAGGGCGATGGTTAGAAGGTTAACTTCCCACTTTCACGAATAGGCACTACTTTTGCAGTTTTCCAGAGTTTGGGTATGTATCCAGACATCAAGAATTCATTAATTAGGGTTGTGACAGGCTTAACAACAGCATTGCTGGGATTTGATCAGGTCCAGACTGGTTTTTTATTTTTAGATTATTAAGTTGTTTCTTAATTACATTGATGGGTAGAGGTCTAAAACTGAACTTCTCTATATTGGGTCTTTGCTGTTTTAGTGGGGCCTGATCCACATTTGTAGTTTCAGGATGCGTGCCATTTAGTAATTTGTTAATCAGGGTGGTGGAGCATCCGACAAAATAATTGTTAAAGGCATTTGCTATTTCTAAGGGGAGTTGCAGGGTTTGGTTATCCACATTGACAGTGGAGGGTTGGGAGTGGATTGGTGGATTTTGTAATTTATTTATGAGTTTCCAAAACTTTCTAGGGTTAGATATGTTATCATTCAGATTTTCACAGAAATATTGGGCCTTGGCCAATTTTGTTTGTTTAGTGCATATATTTCACCATTGTCTATATACACAGTGATCGTTCATAGAGCCAGTATGCTTGAACTTTGACCACAATGAATCCCGAAACTGGTACATTTGAATGAGGTCAGCTGTGATCCAATTCAAGTGTGCTCCTTTTACGATCACCTTACGCAGCGGGGCATGTAAATTCCAAACTTGTAGGAGTTCCGACTGAAAGAATTCAACTGCAGAGTCTAGATCTGGAAATATGTTAAATCTGTCCCAGGGGAGGTTCTTGATGTCATTTAGAAATGATTGAATATTACATTTCTTTTGCAAGATGTACCGAGTCCACGGATTCATCCTAACTTGTGGGATATTGTCCTTCCTGACAGGAAGTAGCAAAGAGAGCACCACAGCAGAGCTGTCTATATAGCTCCCCCTTAACTCCACCCCCCAGTCATTCTCTTTGCTGGCTCTAAGCAGGAAATGTAAAGAGAAGAGGCGTTAAACTGTTAGTTTTATTTTATCTTCAATCAAGTGTTTGTTATTTTTAAATGGTACCGGTGTTGTACTATTTACTCTCAGGCAGGACATAGATGAAGATTTCTCTCTGGAGGATGATGATCTTAGCATTTGTAACTAAGGTCCACTGCTATTCCCACAGAAGCTGAGGAGTGCAGGAAAACTTCAGTGTGAGGAACGGTTTCTTGCTATACAGCAATGAGGTATGTTCAGTGATATTTTCTGCAGAGACTGTGTTAACTCAGAAAGGCTGACAGTGTCCCCATTAGGGGAAGGGTAAGCAGTAATCCTAGTGTTATCAGAGGTTTTTACTAGCTTGCATAAAGGGTTAATTTTTTTGTGGGCACTCAGTTTGTTATGTGAATTTGGGACAAACGTTTTTGTGTCTGGGAGTAACGTTTTCTGTTTTATGGGACATTTGCTTGAGGGTTCTTTGGGGTTGTTTATAACCCACATGGCTTTCAGGCAGGGTTTGTTAGTTTTGTGTAGGCCCCAGCAACATCGAGTGAGGTGGGCGGGGCCTACATTTACAAGCAGCAAGCAACTTCTCCTGAGGTCCTGAGAGTCTTCTGAGGGACTAATTGAAGCTTTAAACCCCATATTATCACTTCTTAAGGGCAGGTAGGGCCACAGCAGAGCTGTGGCAAGGTGCTTTAGGGGTTTTTAACCGGTTTTAGACACTTATCAATCCGTTTTTTTCATTTGGGGGTCTATTGCTTTGTTACTTGTGGTGCAATCCTTCTAAAGCTTAGTGGGTGTACTGTTAAAATTTCTGAATTTTTGAAGCAATTTTAACCTGTTTTGCAGTTTGTGTATGCCTTTTTTTCTGTTAAAGGTACAGTACCGTTTTTGCAAATTGTGTTTTTTTCATTAAATAAAGTGTTTTCCAAGCTTGCTTGCTTCATTACTAGCCTGTTAAACATGTCTGACACTGAGGAAACTCATTGTTCAATTTGTTTAGAAGCCATTGTGGAACCCCCTCTAAGAATGTGTCCCAATTGTACTGATATGTCTATAAATTGCAAACAGCATATTTTGACTTATAAGAATTTGGCATTAAATGATTCTCAGACAGAAGTAAATCAGGTTTCGCCATCTAGTTCTCCCCAAGTGTCACAACCAGTTACGCCCGCACAAGCGACGCCAAGTACTTCTAGTGCGTCTAATTCTTTCACCTTGCAAGTTATGGCTTCAGTTATGAATACTACCTTCACAGAGGTTTTATCTAAACTGCCAGGGTTGCAAGGGAAGCGCAGTAGCTCTGGGTTAAGAACAAATGCTGAGCCTTCTGATGCTTTAGTAGCCGTATCGATATTCACTCACAATGTTCTGAGGTAGGGATGAGGGATTTGCTGTCTGAGGGAGAGATTTCTGATTCAGGAAAGATGTTCCCTCAGACAGATTCAGATATGACGGCATTTAAATTTAAGCTAGAGCACCTCCGTTTATTGCTCAGGGAGGTTTTAGCTACTCTGGATGATTGTGACCCTATTGTCGTTCCAGAGAAATTGTGTAAAATGGACAAATATTTAGAGGTTCCTGTTTACACTGATGTTTTTCCGGTCCCTAAGACAATTTTGGACATTGTTACTAAGGAGTGGGATAGACCAGGTATTCCGTTCGCTCCCCCTCCTGTTTTTAAGAAAATGTTCCACATTTCTGACACCATAAAGGACTCATGGCAGACGGTCCCTAAGGTGGAGGGAGCTATTTCTACTCTGGCTAAGCGTACAACTATACCTATTGAAGACAGTTGTGCTTTCATTGATCCTATGGATAAAAAGTTAGAGGGTCTCCTAAAGAAAATTTTTGTTCATCAGGGTTTTCTTCTTCAACTTATAGCGTACATTGTTCCGGTAACCACTGCAGCTGCTTTTTGGTTTGAGGCTCTAGAAGAGGCTCTTCAGATGGAGACCCTACTAGATGATATTTTGGACAGAATTAAGGCCCTTAAATTGGCTAATTCTTTTATTACAGACGGCGCTTTTCATCTTGCTAATTAGCGGCAAAGAATTCAGGTTTTGCCATTTTAGCGCGAAGAGCATTATGGCTTAAGTCTTGGTCAGCTGATGTGTCATCTAAATCTAAGTTTTTGACCATCCCTTTCAAAGGTAAGACTCTATTCAGGGCTGCACTGAAAGAGATCATTTCAGACATCACTGGAGGGAAGGGCCATGCCCTCCCTCAAGATAAGTCAAATAAGACCATGACCAAACAAAATAATTTCTTTCATGTAATTAGCAAGAGTCCATGAGCTAGTGACGTATGGGATATACATTCCTACCAGGAGGGGCAAAGTTTCCCAAACCTCAAAATGCCTATAAATACACCCCTCACCACACCCACAATTCAGTTTTACAAACTTTGCCTCCTATGGAGGTGGTGAAGTAAGTTTGTGCTAGATTCTACGTTGATATGCGCTCCGCAGCAAGTTGGAGCCCGGTTTTCCTCTCAGCGTGCAGTGAATTTCAGAGGGATGTGAGGAGAGTATTGCCTATTTGAATGCAGTGATCTCCTTCTACGGGGTCTATTTCATAGGTTCTCTGTTATCGGTCGTAGAGATTCATCTCTTACCTCCCTTTTCAGATCGACGATATACTCTTATTTATATACCATTACCTCTGCTGATTCTCGTTTCAGTACTGGTTTGGCTTTCTACAAACATTTAGATGAGTGTCCTGGGGTAAGTAAATCTTATTTTCTGTGACACTCTAAGCTATGGTTGGGCACTTTGTTTATAAAGTTCTAAATATATGTATTCAAACATTTATTTGCCTTGACTCAGAATGTTCAACATTCCTTATTTTCAGACAGTCAGTTTCATATTTGGGATAATGCATTTGAATCAAACATTTTTTCTTACCTTAAAAATTTGACTCTTTTTTCCCTGTGGGCTGTTAGGCTCGCGGGGGCTGAAAATGCTTCATTTTATTGCGTCATTCTTGGCGCGGACTTTTTTGGCGCAAAAAAAAAAAAAATCTTTTCCGTTTCCGGCGTCATACGTGTCGCCGGAAGTTGCGTCATTTTTTGACGTTCTTTTGCGCCAAAAATGTCGGCGTTCCGGATGTGGCGTCATTTTTGGCGCCAAAAGCATTTAGGCGCCAAATAATGTGGGCGTCTTATTTTGCGCTAAAAAATATGGGCGTCGCTTTTGTCTCCACATTATTTAAGTCTCATTTTTCATTGCTTCTGGTTGCTAGAAGCTTGTTCTATGGCATTTTTTCCCATTCCTGAAACTGTCATTAAAGGAATTTGATCAATTTTGCTTTATATGTTGTTTTTTCTCTTACATATTGCAAGATGTCTCACGTTGCATCTGAGTCAGAAGATACTTCAGGAAAATCGCTGTCTAGTGCTGGAACTACCAAAGCTAAGTGTATCTGCTGTAAACTTTTGGTAGCTATTCCTCCGGCTGTTGTTTGTATTAATTGTCATGACAAACTTGTTAATGCAGATAATATTTCCTTTAGTAATGTACCATTGCCTGTTGCAGTTCCTTCAACATCTAAGGTGCAGAATGTTCCTGATAACATAAGAGATTTTGTTTCTGAATCCATCAAGAAGGCTATGTCTGTTATTTCTCCTTCTAGAAAACATAAAAAATCTTTTAAAACTTCTCTCCCTACAGATGAATTTTTAAATGAACATCATCATTCTGATTCTGATGACTCTTCTGGTTCAGAGGATTCTGTCTCAGAGATTGATGCTGATAAATCTTCATATTTATTTAAAATGGAATTTATTCGTTCTTTACTTAAAGAAGTACTAATTGCTTTAGAAATAGAGGATTCTGGTCCTCTTGATACTAATTCTAAACGTTTAGATAAGGTATTTAAATCTCCTGTGGTTATTCCAGAAGTTTTTCCTGTTCCTAATGCTATTTCTGAAGTAATTTCTAAAGAATGGGATAAATTGGGTAATTCATTTACTCCTTCTAAACGTTTTAAGCAATTATATCCTGTGCCGTCTGACAGATTAGAATTTTGGGACAAAATCCCTAGAGTTGATGGGGCTATTTCTACCCTTGCTAAACGTACTACTATTCCTACGTCAGATGGTACTTCGTTTAAGGATCCTTTAGATAGGAAAATTGAATCCTTTCTCAGAAAAGCTTATCTGTGTTCAGGTAATCTTCTTAGACCTGCTATATCATTGGCTGATGTTGCTGCAGCTTCAACTTTTTGGTTGGAAACTTTAGCGCAACAAGTAACGGATCATGATTCTCATAATATTATTATTCTTCTTCAGCATGCTAATAATTTTATCTGTGATGCCATTTTTGATATTATCAGAGTTGATGTCAGGTTTATGTCTCTAGCTATTTTAGTTAGAAGAGCTTTATGGCTTAAGACTTGGAATGCTGATATGGCTTCTAAATCAACTCTACTTTCCATTTCTTTCCAGGGTAACAAATTATTTGGTTCTCAGTTGGATTCTATTATCTCAACTGTTACTGGTGGGAAAGGAACTTTTTTACCACAGGATAAAAAATCTAAGGGTAAAAACAGGGCTAATAATCGTTTTCGTTCCTTTCGTTTCAACAAAGAACAAAAGCCTGATCCTTCATCCTCAGGAGCAGTTTCAGTTTGGAAACCATCTCCAGTCTGGAATAAATCCAAGCCTTCTAGAAAGGCAAAGCCTGCTTCTAAGTCCACATGAAGGTGCGGCCCTCATTCCAGGTCAGCTGGTAGGGGGCAGGTTACGTTTTTTCAAAGAAATTTGGATCATTTCTGTTCACAATCTTTGGATTCAGAACATTGTTTCAGAAGGGTACAGAATTGGTTTCAAGATGAGACCTCCTGCAAAGAGATTTTTTCTTTCCCGTGTCCCAGTAAATCCAGTGAAAGCTCAAGCATTTCTGAATTGTGTTTCAGATCTAGAGTTGGCTGGAGTAATTATGCCAGTTCCAGTTCTGGAACAGGGGATGGGGTTTTATTCAAATCTCTTCATTGTACCAAAGAAGGAGAATTCCTTCAGACCAGTTCTGGATCTAAAAATATTGGATCGTTATGTAAGGATACCAACGTTCAAAATGGTAACTGTAAGGACTATCTTGCCTTTTGTTCAGCAAGGGCATTATATGTCCACAATATATTTACAGGATGCATATCTGCATATTCCGATTCATCCAGATCATTATCAGTTCCTGAGATTCTCTTTTCTGGACAAGCATTACCAGTTTATGGCTCTGCCGTTTGGCCTAGCTACAGCTCCAAGAATTTTTACAAAGTTTCTCGGTGCCCTTCTGTCTGTAATCAGAGAACAGGGTATTGTGGTATTTCCTTATTTGGACGATATCTTGGTACTTGCTCAGTCTTTACATTTAGCAGAATCTCATACGAATCGACTTGTGTTGTTTCTTCAAAATCATGGTTGGAGAATCAATTTACCAAAAAGTTCATTGATTCCTCAGACAAGGGTAACCTTTCTGGGTTTCCAGATAGATTCAGTGTCCATGACTCTGTCTTTGACAGACAAGAGACGTCTAAAATTGATTTCAGCTTGTCGAAATCTTCAGTCACAATCATTCCCTTTGGTAGCCTTATGCATGGAAATTCTAGGTCTTATGACTGCTGCATCGGACGCGATCCCCTTTGCTCGTTTTCACATGCGACCTCTTCAGCTCTGTATGCTGAATCAATGGTGCAAGGATTACACAAAGATATCTCAATATCTTTAAAACCGTTTGTACGACACTCTCTAACGTGGTGGACAGATCACCATCGTTTAATTCAGGGGGCTTCTTTTGTGCTTCCGACCTGGACTGTAATTTCAACAGATGCAAGTCTCACAGGTTGGGGAGCAGTGTGGGGATCTCTGATAGCACAAGGAGTTTGGGAATCTCAGGAGGTGAGATTACCGATCAATATTTTGGAACTCCGTGCAATTTTCAGAGCTCTTCAGTTTTGGCCTCTTCTGAAGAGAGAATCGTTCATTTGTTTTCAGACAGACAATGTCACAACTGTGGCATACATCAATCATCAAGGAGGGACTCACAGTCCTCTGGCTATGAAAGAAGTATCTCGAATTCTGGTTTGGGCGGAATCCAGCTCCTGTCTAATCTCTGCGGTTCATATCCCAGGTATAGACAATTGGGAAGCGGATTATCTCAGTCGCCAAACGTTGCATCCGGGCGAATGGTCTCTTCACCCAGAGGTATTTCTTCAGATTGTTCAAATGTGGGAACTTCCAGAAATAGATCTGATGGCGTCTCATCTAAACAAGAAACTTCCCAGGTATCTGTCCAGATCCCGGGATCCTCAGGCGGAGGCAGTGGATGCATTATCACTTCCTTGGAAGTATCATCCTGCCTATATCTTTCCGCCTCTAGTTCTTCTTCCAAGAGTAATCTCCAAGATTCTGAAGGAATGCTCGTTTGTTCTGCTGGTAGCTCCGGCATGGCCTCACAGGTTTTGGTATGCGGATCTTGTCCGGATGGCCTCTTGCCAACCGTGGACTCTTCCGTTAAGACCAGACCTTCTGTCGCAAGGTCCTTTTTTCCATCAGGATCTGAAATCCTTAAATTTAAAGGTATGGAGATTGAACGCTTGATTCTTGGTCAAAGAGGTTTCTCTGACTCTGTGATTAATACTATGTTACAGGCGCGTAAATCTGTATCTAGAGAGATATATTATAGAGTCTGGAAGACCTATATTTCTTGGTGTCTTTCTCATCATTTTTCTTGGCATTCTTTTAGAATACCGAGAATTTTACAGTTTCTTCAGGATGGTTTAGATAAGGGTTTGTCCGCAAGTTCCTTGAAAGGTCAAATCTCTGCTCTTTCTGTTCTTTTTCACAGAAAGATTGCTATTCTTCCTGATATTCATTGTTTTGTACAAGCTTTGGTTCGTATAAAACCTGTCATTAAGTCAATTTCTCCTCCTTGGAGTTTGAATTTGGTTCTGGGGGCTCTTCAAGCTCCTCCGTTTGAACCTATGCATTCATTGGACATTAAATTACTTTCTTGGAAAGTTTTGTTCCTTTTGGCAATCTCTTCTGCCAGAAGAGTTTCTGAATTATCTGCTCTTTCTTGTGAGTCTCCTTTTCTGATTTTTCATCAGGATAAGGCGGTGTTGCGAACTTCTTTTGAATTTTTACCTAAAGTTGTGAATTCCAACAACATTAATAGAGAAATTGTGGTTCCTTCATTATGTCCTAATCCTAAGAATTCTAAGGAGAAATCGTTGCATTCTTTGGATGTTGTTAGAGCTTTGAAATATTATGTTGAAGCTACTAAGTCTTTCCGAAAGACTTCTAGTTTATTTGTTATCTTTTCCGGTTCTAGAAAAGGCCAGAAAGCTTCTGCCATTTCTTTGGCATCTTGGTTGAAATCTTTAATTCATCTTGCCTATGTTGAGTCGGGTAAAACTCCGCCTCAGAGGATCACAGCTCATTCTACTAGGTCAGTTTCTACTTCCTGGGCGTTTAGGAATGAAGCTTCGATTGATCAGATTTGCAAAGCAGCAACTTGGTCCTCTTTGCATACTTTTACTAAATTCTACCATTTTGATGTATTTTCTTCTTCTGAAGCAGTTTTTGGTAGAAAAGTACTTCAGGCAGCGGTTTCAGTTTGAATCTTCTGCTTATGTTTTTCATTAAACTTTATTTTGGGTGTGGATTATTTTCAGCAGGAATTGGCTGTCTTTATTTTATCCCTCCCTCTCTAGTGACTCTTGTGTGGAAAGATCCACATCTTGGGTAGTCAATTGTAGTCATTATCCCATACGTCACTAGCTCATGGACTCTTGCTAATTACATGAAAGAAAACATAATTTATGTAAGAACTTACCTGATAAATTCATTTCTTTCATATTAGCAAGAGTCCATGAGGCCCGCCCTTTTTTTGTGGTGGTTATGATTTTTGTATAAAGCACAATTATTCCAATTCCTTATTTTATATGCTTTCGCACTTTTTTATCACCCCACTTCTTGGCTATTCGTTAAACTGAATTGTGGGTGTGGTGAGGGGTGTATTTATAGGCATTTTGAGGTTTGGGAAACTTTGCCCCTCCTGGTAGGAATGTATATCCCATACGTCACTAGCTCATGGACTCTTGCTAATATGAAAGAAATGAATTTATCAGGTAAGTTCTTACATAAATTATGTTTTTCGTTCCTTTCGAAACTTCAAGGGTGGTCTCGTTTCTTCTTCCCCTGCTGCAAAGCAAGAGGGGAACTTTGCTCAATCCAAGCCAACCTGGAGACCTAACCAGGCTTGGAACAAGGGTAAACAGGCCAAAAAGCCTGCTGCTGCCACTAAGACAGCATGAAGGGGTAGCCCCTGATCCAGGACCGGATCAAGTAGGGGGCAGACTTTCTCTCTTTTCTCAGGCCTGGGCAAGAGATATTCAGGACTCCTGGGCCTTAGAAATTGTAACCCAGGGGTATCTCCTAGATTTCAAAGATTCTCCTCCAAGGGGGAGGTTCCATCTTTCTCAATTGTCTGTAAACCAGTCAAAAAGAGAGGCGTTCTTACGCTGTGTAGAAGACCTTTTTACCATGGGAGTGATCTGCCCAGTTCCGAAAACATAACAGGGGCAAGGTTTCTACTCCAATCAGTTTGTGGTTCCCAAAAAAGAGGGAACCTTCAGACCAATTCTAGATCTCAAGATCCTAAACCAATTCCTAAGAGTTCCATCCTTCAAGATGGAGACCATTCGGACTATTTTACCAATGATCCAGGAGGGTCAATATATGACTACCGTGGATCTAAAGGATGCATATCTACACATTCCTATCCACAAAGATCATCACCAGTTCCTCAGGTTTGCCTTTCTGGACAGGCATTACCAGTTTGTGGCTCTTCCCTTCGGGTTGGCCACGGTTCCAAGAATCTTCACAAAGGTGCTAGGGTCCTTTCTGGCGGTCCTAAGGCCGAGGGGCATAGCAGTGGCGCCTTATCTAGACGACATCTTAATTCAAGCGTCGACTTTCCAACTTGCCAAGTCTCACACGGACTTAGTGTTGGCCTTTCTAAGATCTCATGGGTGGAAGGTGAACGTGAAAAAGAATTCTCTTATTCCTCTCTTAAGAGTTCCATTCCTGGGAACTCTGATAGATTCGGTGGACATGAAAATATTTCTGACGGAGGTCAGAAAATCAAAGATTTTAACCACCTGCCGAGCTCTTCATTCCTCGGCCGTCAGTGGCTCAGTGTATGGAGGTAATCAGACTTATGGTAGCAGCAATGGACATAGTTCCGTTTGCTCGCTTGCATCTCAGACCACTGCAACTATGCATGCTCAAACAGTGGAATGGGGATTATGCAGATTTATCTCCTCAGATAAATCTGGATCAAGAGACCAGAGACTCTCTTCTTTGGTGGTTGTCACAGGATCACCTGTCCAGGGGAATGTGTTTCCGCAGGCCAGTGTGGGTTATTGTGACGACGGACGCCAGCCTACTGGGCTGGGGTGCAGTCTGGAATTCCCTGAAAGCACAGGGTTTGTGGACTCAGGAGGAGGCCCTCCTACCCATAAATATTCTGGAATTAAGAGCGATATTCAATGCTCTTCAGGCGTGGCCTCAGCTGGCTTCGGCCGGATTCATCAGGTTTCAGTCGGACAACATCACGACTGTAGCTTATGTCAATCATCAGGGGGGAACAAGGAGTTCCTTGGCGATGATAGAAGTTTCCAGGATAATCCGATGGGCAGAGACTCACTCTTGCCATCTATCAGTGATCTATATCCCAGGGGCGGAGAACTGGGAGGCAGATTTTCTAAGACGTTAGACTTTTCATCCGGGGGAGTGGGAGCTCCATCCGGAGGTGTTTGCTCAACTGGTTCAGCTCTCCAGAATTGGATCTGATGGCGTCTCGTCAGAACACCAAACTTCCTCGTTACGGATCCAGGTCAAGGGATCCTCAGGCAGTACTGATAGATGCTCTAGCAGTACCTTGGTTGTTCAACCTGGCTTATGTGTTTCCACCATTCCCTCTCCTTCCGCGTCTGATTGCCAAAATCAAACAGGAGAGAGCTTCGGTGATTTTGATAGCGCCTGCGTGGCCACGCAGGGCATGGTATGCAGACTTGGTGGACATGTCATCTCTGCCACCATGGACTTTGCCACTGAGACAGGACCTTTTGATCAAGGTCCATTCAAGCATCCAAATTTAATTTCTCTGCAACTGACTGCTTGGAGATTGAACACTTGATTTTATCAAAGCAGGGTTTCTCTTAGTCGGTCAAAGATACCTTGATTCAGGTTCGAAAGCCTGTCACCAGGAAGATCTATCATAAGATATGGCCCTGCTTTTACTTTCCTTTGTTTCTGTTTTCCTCATCTATGACTGAGGATTATGGGAAGTGGGAGGGATTTAAAGTTCTGATGTGTTAGGGGTGTCTTTTGCCTCCTCCTAGTTGTCTGGAGGGGAATTTACACGCATGACGACTCCTGGACTCTCACCATCATGAAATAAATACGTTTATCAGGAAAGCATTAATGTTGTTTTTCTTTTAAAGTAACTGAGATAGTTTTTATTTTCATTTCCTGTATATCTATCTATTTATCTGTGTCTATACCTTTATCTGTCTGTCTGTCTACTTAATAAATATGTCTATCTGCATATATGGCTTTCGATAAATTACAATAGATTGTATCTTTATTTGCATTTGGCTATAGAAAGGCCAGACAGAAGTAAAATACTGAGCAATACAAATGGGTCATCCATAATTGTCATAATTGTCTAACTGCTAGATATGATTTCATTAATTAATCTATGTAAACTGAAATGATTAGGATTATAGAGTTCAAATTACTAAAATACCTTCGTATACACTGTAATGGTAACAAAATCATAATTTTTAGGATAAACCAGGCAGAAAATAGACAGCTTGTTATATGCTATATAATAATTAAATAAAAAAAGAATTGGCTATGTATACACACCATTGTTTTTTTGTTTTTTTGTCTGCTACACAAAGACAAAGTAATAATTCCACCCCCAAATGCTTTTTTTGTCCTTTCAGTATATGCAGCAAAAACTTATCATAGGACACAGTTGTAGCTGGAAAGGTGAAACGGGGACAGTTGGACAATATCCATTTGGCATTCCTTGTAACATTACATTTACAGGTACTTAACTGGATTTATTTATTTTTTACTTTAGAAACCTTTTTAAATAATATGTCTATTTAGGTTATTTTTTCTCTTGTTTTGATAAACTAAAATAAGAAGGCCAGGTCATTTAGGGCTACATTTCAATATTGATGTTAAAATGGGTTGGTAACAAAACAAAAGTCCCTGAGTCCCCTTTTACCCAGCCTCAAAAATGTTGGTGAATTTTAACCAGGTAATTTTGCAGGAGTACTTGTAATGACTAAAGCCATTGTATGTACACTACCTGTCAAAAGTTCTACAGCATCTCTCTTTTTCCAGTTTTTATTTAAATGTAAGCAGTTAAATGTTTCAAAATATTTTGAAATTAAAGCCTAGAACAAATAAACAATTGGAGATAGGAGAAAAAAAAAAAGAAATCATGGAATCCTTATGTTTAATAAAATTTAATCTACATTTTTGACTCCTCAAAGTAGCTGTCTGTTGCAGTTATAACCACCACACACACTTGGGGCATTCTTTTTACAATGGAAATAAAATAACTTTCTTCTCATCACTGTTGCAGAAGTTCCCACAAATGTGTAGAAATTGTAGCAAGTCTTGTTAAGTCGTCAATTCTGGATCCAGCAAAAGAGCCCCCCTAACCCTCATGCTTTCTCCTCCATGTTTGACACTTGGAACCATCCTTTTGCCTACTCCACACTGTACAAATACCCTGTGTGATAAATTGAAGCCTACTTTAACCACTGTTGTCACGGGAGACGCCTATCATGCAAGCTGTTGACTCTCAGAAACTTGTCTTCTGATACTGTTGTGTATTTGGGTTTGACAGAATCTTCCTAGCAGAGTTTTTTTCCATTTTCCCAGTGCCTCTTGATATTGTAGGAAACTGTACTCACTGACACTGTGGCTTTCTTTTCATTCCCTTAAAGGAAATACCTACAGTTTTAAGGGCTACAATTATCTACATCCATTGTCTTTCAGTTACTTTAACCTCTAGCAGTTTACTGCTTACCTGTGGAATTTTTCAAGTTATCCAGGGCCAAGCAAATTCAATTATCAAAATGTTTTTTAGATAATTATGTCACCCTGCAACAGGTGTTCAGCTTCATTTTTTTTAAGAATTTCATCCCCCCACTACCCCAGTACCTGATTGGTGAAACATACAATAATAATCTCAAGTCTTTTCTCCCTCGCCCTTAATTCTCTGTTCATACACCATTGGTAATCAAAAAGAAACTTCTTAGTTTTCTGATTATTGTCATTAATTAATTAAATAAATAAACTAACCGATGTATCTAGAATAACAGAAAATAAGTTATTATTGAGTCATATGATTGCTATTTTGCGCTTCATATAATTACATTTGATCTTTTTAGAAAGCCCACCTTTTCTTTTTGAAGTATCGTGCCAAGACAATGCATTTCAGGTTGGTGGATTTCCCTGGCATTACATCATCACACCGAACAAGAAAAAAGACAAAGGGTGTTTTCACGTTCGATCCTTGGATGATCACAGTTTGGTAATTCTTCATCTCTGTATTTTTTACTTTAAATGAATAGAAATGTTTGCTAAATTGCATGAAAATAAAATAAACAATTTGTTACATTAATATTTACAGTTTTAAATCCACTTACTTATATTTAAAACAAAGCTTCTACATATATATATTTTGTACTTTTCTTTTTCCAATAAACCGCTCAGACGACCACCCATAAAAGAAGGCTGAACTAGTGGAAAGCATAATTTACAAAGTACAATCGCACTGCAGCATTGCGCTTGTACTTTGAATACTCATAATGTACTATCTCGCTGAATATCGTATGCACAGTACACTGTAAGGGCAAGTGCATGCGCACTTGATCCTATATGACCCGGACGCCATCTTTACTGTTCTTTCATATGACATAACCTGTTTATCGCAGCATTGATTTACTAATAGAATTCAGTTATTTATATTTTCTAAGGGAACTAAAAAGCAAACAAAAGCGAAATTGTATGCAATAGCTAAGTGAATGTTACATACTTACTATTGCTTAGCACTTGATTAGGAGAGAGGACAGAGGGAAACGGATACGTGCATGCGCTAACTGGACAACTATTTGAATGTGCATGTGAACCGCCATGATGTTTTTACCTAGGTAGAACATCATTATAGGGCCCGCATAATGAAGCCAATTGTGGGCTTGGCAAAATCAGCATTTTGGAGAACAAATTGCAGGAAAATTACTTGAAACATTTAATAGGTACCAATTGCAAATGTTTTATATAAAATGAGGTTTTAAAACAAGTTAAAATATTTTTTTAGTTTACTATCCCTTTAAGGATTAAAGTAAATGCAGGTAAAGAATAACTTAAATACATTCATCTATAGGTTTTCTTCATAGATCAACACCAACTCTACTGAGCAGATACAGTTTTCATTTATTTTTAAAATATTAAGCAGTGATCATCAATATTGAACTAAGCGCCCGCCTTATATCATTTCTGGGGGCGGCACGCAGCACAGTAGCTGGTGAAGCCACCTCCCTGAAATTAATTTTTGCAGGTTGGGATGTCTGATTAGGTTTAATATTATGCTAAACTACAAAAAGTAGTAAGAAGAGTATGCTGTGAGAAAGAGGCCAAAATGGGGTTTTGAGGGATGAAGACTTTTAAATTAGATACATCTAAAATAATAAAAAAAACTGTACAAAATGTGCTTTCTGAGGGACCAGAATACTATTGATACAGTGTGCAATAAGAAAGAAGACTTTAGCAAGTCACAAAATTTTTTATGAATTGCACATTGGTGATTATCACTTTAAGCGCACAATGCTTGTCTACGGGTCGCTGTTGCACTTTGGTGATGTTAGCACTCAGTACACACTGTGGGACATCATTTGTGTAGTAGCTATTCACAAAGGCCAATTCTTACTGAGACATTAGTGAGTAGTGCAATGGTTTTAATACAGGTTAAGGTTTCAGTTATTTACTAGACACAGAGACAATATTTCAGCAAATTATGTATTTCCATTAGACTACAGTAATATGTTACTAACAGATAGCTTAGAGACACAAGATGAAGGTTTAAATGCTACAGAAAGAAGAAATGGAAGGCTGCTGAGCATCAGTAAAACGGTTTATTTATTTCCAAGTATAAAAAATACACATAGAAGTGACCAAAGTGACCAAAGTCACAAGAAACAGGGAAGGAGACAGCAGTCTTACATGTTTCACGCACACTTGCGCTTAATCATAGATGCTGGGAACAAGTATGGACAGCTGCTTCATTTAAAGGGACAACACACCAATAGAAACATTCGTATAGTTAAGTCATGCAATCCTTGGTTATCAACTTATGCATTTAATTTGTAAAGTGTGTGTCCACATTTAATGATGCAGATCAGATAAAAACAAAATACAAAATACTTGTGAAGGGGGGACAAAATCTGGCACATGTGTGAAAGATATATATAACTATAATTTATAATGTGAAAATGTTCAAGTAAATAATATAAATATATATATATATCCTCAAATAAAATAGAAAATAAGAAACAAATGTATGTGTGATTGTCTACAAAGTATGGAACACCATGGAACCTGTGACATATTAACAAAGCATCACATTAGATTTGCAGGATAAATAAATGGTATTCATGTATCCTTTTCAAAAAATATGTATATATCTCAAATGAAATAAACAAACAAATCAAATATACAAATGCAAATGTCATAGGTATCATAGGTTGCTGCATATTGAAATTAACCCTTGATATAGAGATTCTAGTAATATTCCATTGGGTATCAAAGACTACAAACTACAAAAATATCTGCAATGCAGTTATTTGAGTATAGAGAAGGAGGGGGAGGGAAAAGAGTTATATAGAGAAAGGAATTTGAATAGAATAATTAAAAAATATATACTAAAATATATACTAATTTGAAGATATATGTATAGCTTTCAATATATTTCTCTCAATATGTTTAATAGTGTAAATTCCAGTTTAGTCAACAAAGTATCTCATATCCCACTCCAAATTGATACCCAGGGGAGACCTGGTCTTTAATTTATAAACCCAGAAAAGTTCTTTCCTATCCAGGATTTTGGATTTATCTCCCCCTCTAGGTGGGGTTCTTGCTAGGTCTATGATCTTAATTTTAATACTGGGTACATTGGTAAAGTGAAGGAGATTAAAGTGTTTCGCTACTGCCGAATCCTTATTAAAATTCTTTATATCTCTCAGATGTTCCCTAGCTCGGTCTCTAAGGGTTCTGGTCGACTGTCCCACATATTGGGCCCCACAAAGTTTACAATCCAATAAGTACACCATGTAGTCAGTAAGACATGTAGCATAAAAATCTATTTCAAAGGATTCACCTGTGACCTTGCTACTGAACCTATTGGTTAAACAATTCGGTTAAACAATTCGTGAGATGTGCCCTAAAATTACCTACACCCCTAAGCCAATTAGCATTAGATCTAATCTCATTTTTAACTAGGCTGGGGGAGAGTTTGGTAGCTAGTGTGGGTGGCTTTTTTGCAACAAATTTGCAGTCTTTAACATAAGGCTGTAAAACCTCATCACCCTTCAATAAGTGTAGATGCTTTTTAATGATACTACATATGGAATTGTATTGGGGTGAATACTGAGTTGAAAAAACAATACTCCTTTCATCCAAATAACTCTTCTGGTTACCCTTGGTATTGGCATGTCTTGTCCCTTCAGCTGTGTCATCAGTGTTAACTGTGTGCACTTTGTTTGGAGGTTTCCAATCCTTAATCTCCTCAAAAGTTTTATATAACCCTTCCTCATTGTATCCTCTGGCCTTTAGTCTAATGATAAGATCATTTGCACCTTCAATATATTTTTCTAAAGTGCTGGCATTCCGTCTTAACCTAATGAATTGGCTTCTAGGGATGGATTTAATTAGATGTTTGGGGTGGCATGATGTGGCATGAAGTAAGGTATTACCTGCCGTTTCTTTTCTATATGTAGTTGAAATGATCTTATGTGTGGTGGCGTCACCATGTAGGTTAAGATCTAGAAAATTTACCTCTTCGTGATGTACCTCCCCAGTAAATGTAAGATTGACATCATTATTATTCAATAGTGTCAAAAAATCATCAAACAAAAAATCCTCTTTTACAATAAAGATAAGGTCGTCTATATACCTCATGTACAACAGGATGCCGGACCTGAAAGGTTCCTGTATGTCATATAAGTGTTGGAGCTCCCACCTACCCACAAACAGATTAGCATATGAGGGGGCAAATTTCGCCCCCATAGCTGTTCCTTGGATCTGCAAGTAAAAAACAGAATCAAACATAAAGTAATTGTGGGTAAGTAGGAACTCAACAACCTCGACAATGAATTGTTTCGTCTCTATTTGATATGAAGTATTCTTATCCAAGAAAAATTCCAGAGCCCGGCATCCGTGCACATGAGGTATAGAGGAATATAAGGATGTAGCATCAATTGTAATCCACTTATAACCTGCCTGCCAAACAAAGTTACTCAATATATCCAAAAGGTGACCCGAATCCCTGGTATAGCTGTAAAGGTTGGTCACCAGGGGTTGTAATATACTATCAATCCATTCAGACATAGGCTCCAAAAGGGAGCCTATGCCTGAAATGATTGGTCTACCAGGTGGAGATAAGAGGCTCTTATGCGTTTTCGGGAGATAATGAAAAATGGGTGTGATAGGATGTGTGGGTAAGAAGCTCTTAGATTGATCAGCAGTGAAGATACCTAAAGCAACAGCTTCATCAAGAAGCTTGTTTAACTGTTTGGAAAAAATATGAATGGGATCAAAATCCAGTTTCCTATAGGTAATCACATCTGAAAGTTGCCTGTTGGCCTCTAACATATAGTCAGATTTTTTAAGAACGACAACATTGCCACCTTTATCTGAGTTGCGAATGACAATGCCGTCGTTCTCAACCAAGTCTCTTACGGCTGATCGCTCCTGATTGGTTAAATTTTGACTAGACCTGAAGCTGGAGGAATAACATTTTTCTTCCAGTTTCAGGACATCCTCCTCCACCCTTTTATGAAAGGTATTAAGGAAATTCCCCCTAAAATGTCTAGGATAGAAATTGGATTCATGCTTTTTTGGAATGGGTAAGTTCTCTAATGTAGTACTGGTGGTATTAGTATCAAAATTATCAATGGTTTCAATCAAGCAAATGTCTGAAAAGGAAAACATTTTATTCCAATCCACTTTTTCTTCAATGCTGTGAACCATAGGATTATAGACATCATAGGTAACTTTTTTCTCTGAATCATGAAAGAATCTTTTAAGGGTCAACTTTCGAACAAATTTGTTGAGTGTTCTAAAGGCAGAAAATGTATGCGTGGGAGCGAAACCTAGACCCTTTTTCAAGACTCTCTCATGATCCAGGGTGAGTTTTGTGTCAGATAAATTAATGACACTTAAAGTCATTTCTTTTTCTGTGTCTTGTGTTTCCTTGAACTGTTTTCTTTTCTTCCTTCTGGATCTTCGGGTCCGTTTCCTAAAGGGATATTCGGTTGGTTGCGTGTCTTTGGGCGAGCCGCCATCTCATTCTTATTTTTATCCTTCTTTGAAGAAACCTGTATAGAGAAGGGAAGAGAAGAGGGAAGGGGAGACACAGGAGCTGGTGCATCAAAAAAAAAACAGCTTACGTAGCATTCTAAGGCAAATACATATGTCGCATGTAGTTATAAGGAATAGGAACACACCCTAGCTAACCGATAAGCAATTCCTCAGAAGTTATGGTTTACCAGTTGTGTTGTCAAATTAGGAACAGTGCTGTTTTAACAACAAATAATTCTTAGTGTACAAACATCCATTTATTAAAATGGTATCTAATCCATAGAGCTCTAAATGATGCTATACTGCACAGCTAAATATCTCATTCTACTCATACTGGTTTGCTTTTTGCATGACTGAATCCATCAAATGGGATTATGAATCTTTGTTATGTCCATTTTCTCTATTTGACAATCTAGGCTGGAGTCCAAATGGAAATTAAAGGGACATTCCAGCCAGAATTGGAATCCGCATTTTAGTTTGAATAGAAGCATTTCTGCAACATACATATATTAGTAAAAATGCTTCTAATAGAAGCTATAACTGTTTCAAAGTATATTTAAGTATGCACTGTGCACCAGCATTTTAAACACAGCACTTGCTCAGGGAGCCTAAGGTGCTTGTACTATCTGGTAATGACTCAATTTGCTAATTGCTGAAATGATAAAAACCCCGCTGGTGCTTTGAGCAGCTGCAATATTTAAAATGCTGGTGCACTGAGACTATGCAGCAATGTTTCACATGAACGCACAGAGAAAAATGTTTACACTAAAACAGTGATAACTTTTACTAGAAGCATTTTTGCAAATACATGTATATTGCTAATATGTTTCTTTTCAAATATGTAATTCATTTCTGTGCATTTAAATTTTGACCGTAATGTCCCTTTAAGTTGCTGTATTTGAACGTTATTAGACAAGCTGTATTTAAAGTAATATTGCACTAAAATGCTCTGTATCTTTAATTTACTTTTCTTTTTTTTTTACTAACCTATAAAACTTTATTTACTGTTCCGGCAGTCGCAGAAAACTGCTGTAAGCCAACCAGCAGTTATAGTCACACTACTTTGCCTGTGATTTCTTGCTAAAATGCCCATTTAATAATTTGGCACATAGTCCTGACTGAGGCTGTGATAAAAGCATTGACTATGAAGCTTCGCCAGACTCTAAAATGTGTATATAAAAAAACAGATCATTCAATATCAAGAGGTGGTAAAGCCTGTGCTACTTTGATCTAAACACTACATCTTCAAAGGACTTGGTACTCAGAAGACAAACCACTCTGAATCAATAATGCAGTTTATCTTTGCTAAAATGCCTACATAAAGCTGTATTTCTTACTGGTTAGGAAAAAATATATTGTTAAAAACTGCTCTATCCCAGTAAATTGTAGCCTTTGTTGTGAATACAATCATATGCGCATACTTGTCCAAATTATACTGACACATAAGAATGCTACATTGTGGGGAGAGAATATTTATAACTTAAAGGGACACTGAACCCAAATTTTTTTATTTTATGATTCAAATAGAGCATGCAATTTTAAGCAACTTTCTAATTTACTCCTATTTTCAAAATTTTCTTCATTCTCTTGCTATCTTTATTTGAAAAGCAAGAATGTAATTTTAGAATCCGTCCACTTTTTGGTTCACAACCTGGGTTGTGCTTACTAATTGGTGGCTAAAAGCACCCACCAATAGACAAGTGCTGTCTAGGGTACTAAACCAAAAATTAGCTGGCTCCTTAGCTTAGATGCCTTCTTTTTCAAATAAAGATAGCAAGAGAAAGAAAAAAAAATTGATAATAGGAGTAAATTAGAAAGTTGCTTATAATTGCATGCTCTATCTGAATCTTGAAAGAAAAAATTTGGGTTTAGTATCCCTTTAATTATCAAAAAGTGAGCAACATACGTTGCCAAACGTAGCAAAGTTCAGGATTATTCTGTGTGCTAAGGGAGGCTGTCACCTTCGCAACATGCAGTGTTGTAGAAAGAAGATATATATATGTTTTAAATACAGTCCCCAAGAAACAAAACAGCGTATTTCTCCTTAGTTGCAGCACTGGTCTTAACATGCAGGCATAGTAGCGTATCCAAGAAAGACAATTGCGGCAATGGTAAGGCTTTAAATCCAACTGGATACTCAGAACCAGAAAGTGTTAACCGCATACACATTGAAATGGCCCAACTGTTTAGAGATATTCTCCCAGTCCCAACCTGACAGCTACTGTATAAGCAACAGCAATATAGCTCAGAGCCAAGTAAAAAGTACCTTATTTCCGGAGAAAAATAAAGTCAGGCCAAACAAACAGTTATGTAGACACGTTGCCATGCATGTATATGTACTCACAGTGCCAAAAATCCACAGTTTGCTAGGAAATGCTGTATTCAGAAAAGCCGGGTACAATCCCTGTAGTTTGATTCCGGGAAACACTGCTCAGCCTCTCACTACTGCACACGCCTCCTCCAACGCTGCGTAGTCATCAGGGTCAGCTGGAGCCCGTGTCGGCCAGGACGTGCTTACGGAAGTGGAATCCCAGTATTCCACAGTAAAATGTGTAAAAAAAAATATTATCCAATGCTCGTCCACGGTAAGAGATAGAGTCACTCAGAATCCAGAGGTAAAAATGATAAAAAATAATCTTTATTGTGAATACTCCAAGGGATAAAACATGTACAAAAACGATCTCAGCTAAGAGAACAGTTAGTGAAGTCTGACCGGTTTCGGCTCAACATGGCCGTAGTCATAGACACAATATGTGTCTATGACTACGGCCATGTTGAGCCGAAACCGGTCAGAAACCGGTCAGACTTCACTAACTGTTCTCTTAGCTGAGATCGTTTTTGTACATGTTTTATCCCTTGGAGTATTCACAATAAAGATTATTTTTTATCATTTTTACCTCTGGATTCTGAGTGACTCTATCTCTTACCGTGGACGAGCATTGGATAATATTTTTTTTTTACATATCCCTTTAATTGTATTACTTTGCTAGTAAATAATAAATAGAGTACAACAAAAATGAATCATTCATTCAATTTAGAGCTGTTATTTTTTGTGCGTTATGTCCATTTTTCTCAAAAAAGCAAAATCGATGAGCAAAAATCCTAGCATAAAAAGTAACTTTTATTGCTCCATAGCAAATAAAAATGTACAAATGGAAGGCACATGATGAAAATGTGAAAGTCAAACATCCTACGCGTTTCTGCTAATGCCATAGTCATGGCTTATCTATGTTTATACTATCTTGCTATTTAAAAAAGTTAAAGCAAGCCCATTGGATAATGGGTGATGACATCACACTCAATTTCTTAAAGTAATAGTATGGGCCAGATTACAAGTGGAGCGCACAATATCACTTTAGCTAAAGCGATATTTGTGCTCCACTTTGTAATACCAGTGGACGCTAATGTGCACTGGTATTACAAGTTTACAGCGCATTCGCATTGCTGGGAAGCATTGCGCTCATGAGAGCGCACTTTTTTAGGCTCCTATGGGAGCCTCGTTCTGATGTCATCACAGACAGCATCAGAACCTTGCGCAGGGAAAAGTTAAGTAACACAGTGATATACATATATATGTGTTAATATGTGTATATACATGTATAAGCATATACATATATATTTACATTGCGGTCTATGGGAACACACAGTTCCCATAGACCGCAATGTAAAGGCACATTTCAGTGCCGTTTTTTTTTTTTCAAACACGCCACTCTCACCAACTTTAAAGACTAGTGACGTTTTTTTTTTATTTGAAAGATGCTAAAAAATATTTAATAAAAAACTATATTGCCCTCCTATTTTGAGGGTATTTGGGGCACTTTTAGAAAATTAACCAGAGATCGGATCTCTGGTTAATTTTGGAGTGCTAATTGCCACCTAAATGGTTGCGGTAGCAATAACCAGCCACTTGTAAAGGCTGGTTATTTATTGTGCGCCCGCAAACGGGCAAACGGAGCGCAATAATTTAGCTCTCCACTTGTAATCTAGTCGTATATATTTGATAGGAAAATCTTTTATTGTCACAATGGATTATTCAAAAGGTTTAGACAAACGTATCAATAATGATAGCATTGTTTGTAACTATAAGGGAAGGCACAGGTATGTACAGTATATGTATGCACACATTAGCAAAAGTATATATTATTTACATTTTCACCCTAAAGAAAACCCTAGCAGTTTGTTTTGAGAATAATTATATATAACTTATACAAGGATAGTCCTACTGATAGTGCCTGTTGAGTAGAAAAAAATCTTAATTAGCAAATGGCATTGATACGGTTAACTGAATTATTATGCACTCCCAAAATAGTAAACTGAGAGCTAGAATGAACAGTTACTGGCATTTATCTTTATCAACTGAATGGAACTATAATTATTATTGTTTATTTTATGCAGCGCTACACAAAGGTACATTACAATCATAAGGCTACAATACAAACTTACAATGAGACATTATATATAACTACACACTGTACGTTACTAGACTCACATAGAGAAACATAAGCAAAAGGAGAGGAGCGCCCTGTCCTTAAGCACAATCGGATGTAGGTGCTCTTTATACCAAGGGAGCTACAGTTAAAGAGGCTCTCAAGCTTACAATCTAAAGGAGCTAAAAGATAGCAATTTAATGAATTCATTTATTTTAAAAATAGGTTTTCTCCCTGTAAAACACTGCGTACTGTGCTGATCTCTGAAACTATTCATTGTAAACAACTAGAAATCTGATCATAATTTGAATCCATTGTATTTTCTCTTAGTCATGTGGATGATGAAGTGTTGCTCAACCATGTTGTGTGTTCGTAGAAGCTGGATTTAAAGAAGAATGGGATCAGGAGCACAACAAGCATTATAACCAAGAAAGTCATTGTTGAACTGACTTCATAGTCTCCTAATTGCAGTTATCCCCTGTATATGATGATAATGCTGAGAAATGTTAAATATGGGCTTCACTTATCAAGCTATGGATGCAGCTCAGGAGCCCTTGAAGTGCAGCCGCTCTCAGCTTAGAGGTAGCGGATATAAAAGAAATCCTGGACTCATTCATCCTGATGTTTGACAAGCCCTGATCTCATGTGAGAGCAGGGGATGGGGCTGTGCAAGTGATTGTGCTTCAATTTTACTTCCATAACACATAAATCACCACTATCCATTGAAAGTATAGGCCTTGCTAAAAAAAATGTCGGCCATTCTAGCATTCTCTGGTAGAACTATTTTTCATTCACTTATCATACCATATTGTGCACGGTTCTTAATAGAGGGCCACAATATGTATAGTACACCCTGCACTATCAGCGCTACACTTGTAACCTAGGCCTATATTGGTACATTCACTCATAGAAGGCGTTTGGCAAAATAAATAGTCCCACACACCCAAATGCTGTATTCAAATTTCAATATTTTCTACTTTATTAATAATTAATTATTATGGTGGTCCATGAAAACCTAAAACCAGCCTCAGGTAGCACTTTCTTTTATCCTTTCTTTCTTTTTAAGATTATTTGATATAATCGAGGATGGATATAATTTCATGTCACAGTGGAAATACTTTGTTACCTGAAAAGCAATTTTTGTTTCAGGCCAAGAATGGTATATTAGACATGAAATGCTGCTCTTTGGAACCTGATTGGATACATTTTCATCCTGATGCATCTGAAAGAATAATTCATGTAGGACCTAATCAAATCAAGTAAGTTCTCACATAGGTTGAAGCTTAAGTGCTATTCAAATATTATTTATTATTGGGGGGAAAAAACACAAACAAATGTGCTTCATTTCATTTTCAAAAACAGAATTTATGTTTACCTGATAAATTACTTTCTCCAACGGTGTGTCCGGTCCACGGCGTCATCCTTACTTGTGGGATATTCTCTTCCCCAACAGGAAATGGCAAAGAGCCCAGCAAAGCTGGTCACATGATCCCTCCTAGGCTCCGCCTTCCCCAGTCATTCGACCGACGTAAAGGAGGAATATTTGCATAGGAGAAATCATATGGTACCGTGGTGACTGTAGTTAAAGAAAATAAATTATCAGACCTGATTAAAAAACCAGGGCGGGCCGTGGACCGGACACACCGTTGGAGAAAGTAATTTATCAGGTAAACATAAATTCTGTTTTCTCCAACATAGGTGTGTCCGGTCCACGGCGTCATCCTTACTTGTGGGAACCAATACCAAAGCTTTAGGACACGGATGAAGGGAGGGAGCAAATCAGGTCACCTAAATGGAAGGCACCACGGCTTGCAAAACCTTTCTCCCAAAAATAGCCTCAGAAGAAGCAAAAGTATCAAACTTGTAAAATTTGGTAAAAGTGTGCAGTGAAGACCAAGTCGCTGCCTTACATATCTGATCAACAGAAGCCTTGTTCTTGAAGGCCCATGTGGAAGCCACAGCCCTAGTGGAATGAGCTGTGATTCTTTCAGGAGGCTGCCGTCCGGCAGTCTCATAAGCCAATCTGATGATGCTTTTAATCCAAAAAGAGAGAGAGGTAGAAGTTGCTTTTTGACCTCTCCTTTCACCAGAATAAACAACAAACAAGGAAGATGTTTGTCTAAAATCCTTTGTAGCATCTAAATAGAATTTTAGAGCGCGAACAACATCCAAATTGTGCAACAAACGTTCCTTCTTTGAAACTGGATTCGGACACAAAGAAGGCACGATTATCTCCTGGTTAATGTTTTTGTTAGAAACAACTTTCGGAAGAAAACCAGGTTTAGTATGTAAAACCACCTTATCTGCATGGAACACCAGATAAGGAGGAGAACACTGCAGAGCAGATAATTCTGAAACTCTTCTAGCAGAAGAAATTGCAACCAAAAACAAAACTTTCCAAGATAATAACTTAATATCAACGGAATGTAAGGGTTCAAACGGAACCCCCTGAAGAACTGAAAGAACTAAATTGAGACTCCAAGGAGGAGTCAAAGGTTTGTAAACAGGCTTGATTCTAACCAGAGCCTGAACAAAGGCTTGAACATCTGGCACAGCTGCCAGCTTTTTGTGAAGTAACACAGACAAGGCAGAAATCTGTCCCTTCAAGGAACTTGCAGATAATCCTTTCTCCAATCCTTCTTGAAGAAAGGATAGAATCTTAGGAATTTTTACCTTGTCCCAAGGGAATCCTTTAGATTCACACCAACAGATATATTTTTTCCATATTTTGTGGTAAATTTTTCTAGTTACAGGCTTTCTGGCCTGAACAAGAGTATCAATAACAGAATCTGAGAACCCTCGCTTTGATAAGATCAAGCGTTCAATCTCCAAGCAGTCAGTTGGAGTGAAACCAGATTCGGATGTTCGAACGGACCCTGAACAAGAAGGTCTCGTCTCAAAGGTAGCTTCCATGGTGGAGCCGATGACATATTCACCAGGTCTGCATACCAAGTCCTGCGTGGCCACGCAGGAGCTATCAAGATCACCGATGCCCTCTCCTGATTGATCCTGGCTACCAGCCTGGGGATGAGAGGAAACGGCGGGAATACATAAGCTAGTTTGAAGGTCCAAGGTGCTACTAGTGCATCTACTAGAGTCGCCTTGGGATCCCTGGATCTGGACCCGTAGCAAGGAACCTTGAAGTTCTGACGAGAGGCCATCAGATCCATGTCTGGAATGCCCCACAGTTGAGTAATGTGGGCAAAGATTTCCGGATGGAGTTCCCACTCCCCCGGATGTAATGTCTGATTGAAACCGTATGAACTTGGCCTTTGCTAGCTGAGGCCAAGCCTTGAGAGCATTGAGTATCGCTCTCAGTTCCAGAATATTTATCGGTAGAAGAGATTCTTCCCGAGACCAAAGACCCTGAGCTTTCAGGGGTCCCCAGACCGCGCCCCAGCCCATCAGACTGGCGTCGGTCGTGACAATGACCCACTCTGGTCTGCGGAAGCTCATCCCCTGTGACAGGTTGTCCAGGGACAGCCACCAACGGAGTGAATCTCTGGTCCTCTGATTTACTTGTATCGTCGGAGACAAGTCTGTATAGTCCCCATTCCACTGACTGAGCATGCACAGTTGTAATGGTCTTAGATGAATGCGCGCAAAAGGAACTATGTCCATTGCCGCTAC
The DNA here is from genome assembly GCF_027579735.1 of Bombina bombina. Classification (NCBI taxonomy): domain Eukaryota; kingdom Metazoa; phylum Chordata; class Amphibia; order Anura; family Bombinatoridae; genus Bombina; species Bombina bombina. Next base: position 449,442,501 of record NC_069499.1, read on the forward strand.
CATCAAACCTATTACTTCCATGCACTGCGCTATGGAAGGAAGAGGAACGGAATGAAGTATTTGACAAGAGTTTAGAAGTTTTGTTTTTCTGGCCTCTGTCAGAAAAATCCTCATTTCTAAGGAGTCTATTATTGTTCCCAAGAAGGGAACCCTCGTTGACGGAGATAGAGAACTCTTTTCTACGTTCACTTTCCATCCGTGAGATCTGAGAAAGGCCAGGACAATGTCCGTGTGAGCCTTTGCTAGAGGAAGGGACGACGCTTGAATCAGAATGTCGTCCAAGTAAGGTACTACTGCAATGCCCCTTGGTCTTAGCACCGCTAGAAGGGACCCTAGTACCTTTGTGAAAATCCTTGGAGCAGTGGCTAATCCGAACGGAAGTGCCACGAACTGGTAATGCTTGTCCAGGAATGCGAACCTTAGGAACCGATGATGTTCCCTGTGGATAGGAATATGTAGATACGCATCCTTTAAATCCACCGTGGTCATGAATTGACCTTCCTGGATGGAAGGAAGAATTGTTCGAATGGTTTCCATTTTGAACGATGGAACCTTGAGAAACTTGTTTAGGATCTTGAGATCTAAGATTGGTCTGAACGTTCCCTCTTTTTTGGGAACTACGAACAGATTGGAGTAGAACCCCATCCCTTGTTCTCCTAATGGAACAGGATGAATCACTCCCATTTTTAACAGGTCTTCTACACAATGTAAGAATGCCTGTTTTTTTATGTGGTCTGAAGACAATTGAGACCTGTGGAACCTCCCCCTTGGGGGAAGCCCTTTGAATTCCAGAAGATAACCTTGGGAGACTATTTCTAGCGCCCAAGGATCCAGAACATCTCTTGCCCAAGCCTGAGCGAAGAGAGAGAGTCTGCCCCCCACCAGATCCGGTCCCGGATCGGGGGCCAACATCTCATGCTGTCTTGGTAGCAGTGGCAGGTTTCTTGGCCTGCTTTCCCTTGTTCCAGCCTTGCATTGGTCTCCAGGCTGGCTTGGCTTGAGAAGTATTACCCTCTTGCTTAGAGGACGTAGCACTTGGGGCTGGTCCGTTTCTACGAAAGGGACGAAAATTAGGTTTATTTTTGGCCTTGAAAGACCTATCCTGAGGAAGGGCGTGGCCCTTGCCCCCAGTGATATCAGAGATAATTTCTTTCAAGTCAGGGCCAAACAGCGTTTTCCCCTTGAAAGGAATGTTAAGCAATTTGTTCTTGGAAGACGCATCCGCTGACCAAGATTTTAACCAAAGCGCTCTGCGCGCCACAATAGCAAACCCAGAATTTTTCGCCGCTAACCTAGCCAATTGCAAAGTGGCGTCTAGGGTGAAAGAATTAGCCAATTTGAGAGCACGGATTCTGTCCATAATCTCCTCATAAGAAGGAGAATTACTAGTGATCGCCTTTTCTAGCTCATCGAACCAGAAACACGCGGCTGTAGTGACAGGGACAATGCATGAAATTGGTTGTAGAAGGTAACCTTGCTGAACAAACATCTTTTTAAGCAAACCTTCTAATTTTTTATCCATAGGATCTTTGAAAGCACAACTATCTTCTATGGGTATAGTGGTGCGTTTGTTTAGAGTAGAAACCGCCCCCTCGACCTTGGGGACTGTCTGCCATAAGTCCTTTCTGGGGTCGACCATAGGAAACAATTTTTTAAATATGGGGGGAGGGATGAAAGGTATACCGGGCCTTTCCCATTCTTTATTTACAATGTCCGCCACCCGCTTGGGTATAGGAAAAGCTTCGGGGGGCCCCGGGACCTCTAGGAACTTGTCCATTTTACCTAGTTTCTCTGGGATGACCAAATTCTCACAATCATCCAGAGTGGATAACACCTCCTTAAGCAGAGCGCGGAGATGTTCCAACTTAAATTTAAATGTAATCACATCAGGTTCAGCTTGTTGAGAAATTTTCCCTGAATCTGAAATTTCTCCCTCAGACAAAACCTCCCTGGCCCCCTCAGACTGGTGTAGGGGCCCTTCAGAAACAATATCATCAGCGTCCTCATGCTCTTCAGTATTTTCTAAAAACAGAGCAGTCGCGCTTTCGCTGATAAGTGGGCATTTTGGCTAAAATGTTTTTGATAGAATTATCCATTACAGCCGTTAATTGTTGCATAGTAAGGAGTATTGGCGCGCTAGATGTACTAGGGGCCTCTTGTGTGGGCAAGACTGGTGTAGACGAAGGAGGGGATGATGCAGTACCATGCTTACTCCCCTCACTTGAGGAATCATCTTGGGCATCATTTTCTCTAAATTTTGTGTCACATAAATCACATCTATTTAAATGAGAAGGGACCTTGGCTTCCCCACATTCAGAACACAGTCTATCTGGCAGTTCAGACATGTTAAACAGGCATAAACTTGATAACAAAGTACAAAAAACGTTTTAAAATAAAACCGTTACTGTCACTTTAAATTTTAAACTGAACACACTTTATTACTGCAATTGCGAAAAAGTATGAAGGAATTGTTCAAAATTCACCAAAATTTCACCACAGTGTCTTAAAGCCTTAAAAGTATTGCACACCAAATTTGGAAGCTTTAACCCTTAAAATAACGGAACCGGAGCCGTTTTTATCTTTAACCCCTTTACAGTCCCTGGTATCTGCTTTGCTGAGACCCAACCAAGCCCAAAGGGGAATACGATACCAAATGACGCCTTCAGAAAGTCTTTTTTATGTATCAGAGCTCCTCACACATGCGACTGCATGTCATGCTTCTCAAAAACAAGTGCGCAATACCGGCGCGAAAATGAGGCTCTGCCTATGATTAGGGAAAGCCCCTAGAGAATAAGGTGTCTAAAACAGTGCCTGCCGATATTATTTTACAAAAATACCCATATTAAATGATTCCTCAAGGCTAAATATGTTATATATGAATCGATTTAGCCCAGAAAATGTCTACAGTCTTAACAAGCCCTTGTGAAGCCCTTATTTACTCTGTAATAAAAATGGCTTACCGGATCCCATAGGGAAAATGACAGCTTCCAGCATTACATCGTCTTGTTAGAATGTGTCATACCTCAAGCAGCAAAAGTCTGCTCACTGTTCCCCCAACTGAAGTTAATTCCTCTCAACAGTCCTGTGTGGAACAGCCATCGATTTTAGTAACGGTTGCTAAAATCATTTTCCTCTTACAAACAGAAATCTTCATCTCTTTTCTGTTTCAGAGTAAATAGTACATACCAGCACTATTTTAAAATAACAAACTCTTGATTGAATAATAAAAACTACAGTTAAACACTAAAAAACTCTAAGCCATCTCCGTGGAGATGTTGCCTGTACAACGGCAAAGAGAATGACTGGGGAAGGCGGAGCCTAGGAGGGATCATGTGACCAGCTTTGCTGGGCTCTTTGCCATTTCCTGTTGGGGAAGAGAATATCCCACAAGTAAGGATGACGCCGTGGACCGGACACACCTATGTTGGAGAAATATGTTTTATGTAGGACATTGTTTCTTAACATTTTTTAATAGGAATATCTTCAGAGGTCTAAAAATATTTCAGAAGTACCCCAAACACCTAACATTTAGAACCCTCTTAGGATAAAATACCATAATTTGCTATCATCACTTAATTTTCCAATGTATCCATGACATGTTTCAACAGTGCACTTGAATAATACTGGTATTGGAACCTCTGAAAGTAGTTATCCAAATAGAAATATAGATAGAGGTTAGACCCAAATACAATTAATACAATTAATTGTTTTAAAGGGACACTCTATATTGTGCAATCTGTTTCCTTGTAATGTGTTTCCATTGATTTGTTATACTAGGTTCAGATCATTTAAATGCATAGTCAATTGCAATTTTTTTGTATATTATTCTCTTTAAAACTGGTTTTGCTCATTGAAACCACCTGTAGGAAGACCAGACTAGCTTATTCTATCATTCTCTACACAGAAAGATTAAAGGGATAGGAAACCCCAAATATTTAATTATTCGGATCATAGAATATACAATTTTTAACAACTTACAAATGCACTTTTATTATCAAAAATGCTTCATTCTTGTTTTATCCTTTGTTGAAGGAACAGCACTGCATTACTGGAAGCTAGCTAAAACATCGAGGGCTAGATTACAAGTGGAGCGCTAAATGATTGTGCTCCCGGAAATGGACAAATTTGCACGTTTGCGGGAGCACAATATTTAACCAGCCATTACAAGTGGCTGGTTATTGCTACCGTGACCTCCCGATAGCAATTTGCTCTCCAAAAATTAACCAGAGATTAGATCTCTGGTTAATTTTCTAAAAGTGCCTCAAAAATAAATAACTGCACTAGGCAATTTTGGGGCTTTAAAGTTGGTGGGAATGGGGTGTTAGAAAAAGAAACGGCACTGAAAAGTGCCTTTACAATGTGGTCTATGGTAACTGTGTGTTCTCATAGACCACAATGTAAATATATATGTATATGCTTATATACAGATATATTTATGTCTTACACATAATCATATACATAAATATTTAAAAATGCTGCGACGACATCAGAAAGAGGCTCCCATAGGAGCCTATGGAAGCACGCTCTCCTGAGTGCATTACTTCCCAGCAATGTGATTGCGAGCGCACATTCGCATTGCGATTAACTTGTAATGCATGCAAGCAATATTAAGCGTTCCACTTGTAATCTGGCCCCTAGTAAGCTAATCATAAGAGACAAATGTGCGCAGGCACCAATCAGCAGATAGCTCCTATTAGTGCAGGATATGTGCGTATTCATTTTCAACAATTGATAACAAGAAAATAAAGCACATTTGAAAAAAAAAAGTGATTTAGTGTATTAAAATGACATGCTCAGATTCTTGCAAGTTTAATTTGGACTTTCCTATCCCTTTAATACTACATAGTGAAATTTTCATAATAGGTGGTGGTTTCGTTGAACAAAACCAACTATTTCAATTACTAAAATAAATTTAAAGGAGGTATTTCTAATAGTACTGCCCCTTCTAGCATCAAAATATATTACTATGATAATAATTACAATTTCTATTTAGAAATCTACTTAAACTTCCACAAATAAGTCAGTTTCTTCAAACTCAAAGTGGAGTGGCACATACTCTTTTTGTCTTATGTGTATTTCTTTAGACTGGTTCGATTCCCAGGGATTTGTCTCTTTATTCTAATAGGTCCTGTCTTAGGTAATGTGACCTAACCTTCTTGGGAATGGAAGGGCCTTCAAGACTTCAGTGAAGGTTTCTGCCATAGTGGCACAAATGATGGATCCCATTTGTACCCGAATATGTCACTAGTTTGAGTGTGGAGAAATTTTGAGTGCCTAGGGCAGCACAAAACCTAAATATCCCACTGAGTGAGAGTGAATGCATCAGATGTGCTATTTTTGAATGTGCCTGAACTATGGTATATCTTTGATTTAAATTTAATCATTTTAAGTATCGGTTAACAAATCACCAAACTTCTGAGATAGAAGTGGGATTTTGTGACTTGTTTCAATGTCAAATTTAAAGGAACACTAAACCCAATTTTTTTCTTTCATGATTCAGATAGAGCATGCAATTTTAAGCTACTTTCTAATTTACTCCTATTATCAATTTTTCTTCGTTCTTTTGTTATCTTTATTTAAAAAGCAGGAATGTGATCCATAGGAGCTGGCCCATTTCTTTCTAATGACACGGTGGTTCCACGGATTATCATAATTACTGTTGGGAATATCACTCCTGACCAGCAGGAGGAGGCAAAGCGCACCACAGCAAAGCTGTTAAATACCACTTCCCTACCCACAATCCCCAGTCATTCTTTTTGCCTGTAAATAGTTGCAAGGAGGTGGTAAAGTTAGGTGTCTGAAAGAATTTCTTCAATCAAGAGTTTGTTATTTTCAAAGCAGAGCAGGTTGTTCTGATCTTTGCTGGGGTCTAGCCGTAGTCCATAGGGCAGCTATGCAGGGCACTGGGAAGTTATTTTTTATTTATTTATTCATTGGCTCAGTGGTGTGTTCCCGTTTTATTCTGCTTCACTTTGGTGTGTGGCTTCTCTTGGCGGCTGTTTTCTCCATAGTAGGAGTAATGCCGGCCGGGAGGTTTGGTAAGGTACGCCCACGATGGGCGGGGCTTGCGGAGGCGGCAAAAGTTTGCTCGCTTTTCCTCCTGTTACTTCCGGATTGCCGGAATGGTTTCAGTGCGTCTCTGTGGTTCGTGTGAGCGCGGTTTTGCTGCTGGGCGAGATTGAGTCCGGATTGTTTCTTGTAGTTCCGTTTTTTGGCTAGCAGGACAGGTTGACACCTCAGCAAGCTTTCTGAGGTGTAGAGGTTGCCATTCATCTTTTTATTTTGCTTAAAATTTTATTCTAATAATAAAAGCGTTACTTTAACATTTAAAGGGACAGTAACTTTTTTTGGATTCTAACTTTTAAGGGGTTTAAAAGTTTGTTTAAGGGTTTTATTTTATTTTTGGGCTAATTTTGAGTGAAGATGGGCCAAGAGGCCCTGCAGGATATTGCTTGTATATTGTGTATTGAGAGAACAATTCATTACAGGGATAGACTTTTTGAATCTGAGCCATCATTGTCTAAGGCGAATGCTGTTCAGGATTCTCCTGTTCAAGCTATGCCGCAAGCTTTCTTCTCAAGTGTCCCAAACCTTATTGTCTTCACATGCAGTGCCCTGCGTTTCCTCTCATACTCCGGTTGGAGTTACATTGCAAGACATGGCTACCCACATATCCTCGACAGTATCTGATGCTCTGTCTGCTTTTCCTATGCTGCAGGGGAAGCGTAAAAGGAAATATAGGGAGTCAGTGAGTAAGGTTTCTGATTCAGTTGCGACTATGTCAAATGTTTCTTCCCATTAGTCTAAGGAGGAAGATATTTCTGTAGTGTCTGAGGGTGAAGTCTCAGATTCTGACAGTGTAATTCCTTCTTCTGATGCTGAAGTTGTATCCTTCAGGTTTAAACTAGAGCACATCCATTTGTTGCTTAAGGAGGTTTTGGCTACTTTGGACGACTCTGACACGATGGTCATAGTGACTCCTAAGAAGTCTAGCAAGCTGAATAAGTACTTTAACGTACCTTCTGCAGTAGAGGTATTTCCTGTTCCAGACCGTGCTTCAGACATTATTGCACGGGAGTGGGAGAAGCCTGGGATTCCCTTTTCCCCTTCTCCAATTTTCAAGAAGATGTTTCCAATTGCTGATTCTATCAAGGAGTCTTGGCAGATGGTTCCCAAGGTGGAAGCAGCAATTTTCACCTTGGCTAAGAGAACCACTATTCCTATTGAGGATAGCTGTTCCTTTAAGGATCCTATGGATAAGAAGTTGGAGGCGTTACTTAAGAGGATGTATGTTCACCAGGGTTTACAATGGTAGCCTGCGGTGTGCATTGCTACCGTCACCAGTGCGGCAACATATTAGTTTGATGCGTTGTCTGATTCTATTCAGACTGATACTCCTCTTGAGGAGATCCAGGATAGGATTAAGGCTTTTAAGTTGGCCAATTCCTTTATTACGGATGCTTCCTTACAGGTCATCAAATTGGGAGCAAAGATTTCTCTTGTAAAGGTGTATCCAGCCCACGTCTTCATCCATTACTTGTGGGATATTCTCCTTCCCAACAGGAAGCTGCAAGAGGACACCCACAGCAGAGCTGTCTATATCGCTCCTCCCCCAACTGCCACCCCTAGTCATTCTCTTGCAGCTCTCGACAAGAAAGGAAGTATCAAGAGAGATGTGGTGAATTAGTGTAGTTTTTACCTTCAATCAAAAGTTTGTTATTTTTAAACGGTACCGGCGTTGTACTGTTTTACTCTCAGGCAGAGATTAGAAGAAGAATCTGCTTGGAGGTTGATGATCTTAGTGGTTTGTAACTAAGGTCCATTGCTGTTCTCACACATAACTGAAGAGTATGGAAAGAAAACTTCAGTTGGGGGGACGGTCTGCAGATTGCCTGCTTTGAGGTATGTTCAGTATATTTTTTTCTAGAGAGATGATAAGGTCTAGAAAATGCTGACAGTGCCTGGTATATTTAAGGTAAGCCGATACAGTGATTTAACAACAACTGGGATCATGCTTGCAAATAAGGTTAATATTCATGTTAATACTTATATTACTTAGTGTAAAAACGTTTGCATGATTTATAAAAATAAAAATGTTTTTTCTCTGAGGGTGATAAATCTTTATTTGGGGCCTCGTTTTCCACATGGCTTGTTAGATTACTCCTAGGAGTACTTTTTTAAGGCCCTCTGACTTTGAGTGCATGGTAGGGAGGGGCCTATTTTCAAGCTCTAAATGTGCAGTTGATTTTCAGTCTGAGACATCCAGCTTCCCTGAAGGAGTCCTCTGGCTTATAGGACCTCTATAGATGGTTTTGTTCCTGTAAAAATCGTTTTTAAGGGCAGGTAGGAGCCACAGCACAGCTGTGGCAGTGTGTTTGACTGTTTGTTAACAGTTTTAATGTTTTTCTAATTCGTTTTTGGGCCTGAGGGGTTAATCATCCATTTGCAAGTGGGTGCAATGCTGCTTTAGTCCCTTATACACACTGTCAAAATTTCGTAGAGTTTACTACTTTTTATCACTGTTTTGCAGTTTATGTGGTAGTTTTTTTCTCTTAAAGGCACAGTACCGTTTTTATATTATTGCTTTTTTCACATTTATTTAAGTGTTTTCCAAGCTTGCTGGTCTCATTACTAGTCTGTTAAACATGTCTGACATAGAGGAAACTCCTTGTTCATTATGTTTAGAAGCCATTGTGGAACCCCCTCTTAGAATATGTACCAAATGCACTGACCTTTCTATAAGTTATAAAGATCATATTATGGCTTTTAAAGATTTATCGTCTGGTTTCTGAGACTGACAAAAGGGAGGTTATGCCATCTAGCTCTCCCCACGTGTCAGAACCTATAACTCCCGCTCAAGGGGCGCCAAGTACATCTAGCTCGTCCAATGCGTTTACCTTACAAGACATGGCGGCAGTTATGAATCATACCCTCACAGAGGTATTGTCCAAACTGCCAGGGTTACAAGGAAAGTGAGACAGCTCTGGGGCTAGAACAAATACAGAGCTCTCTGACGCTTTAGTAGCTATGTCTGATATACCCTCACAATGTGCAGAAGTTGAAGCAGGAGAGCTTCTATCTGTGGGTGACTTCTCTGATTCAGGGAAGGCGTTACTTCAGTCTGACTCTGAAATGACAGCATTTAAATTTAAGCTTGAACACCTCCGCGTGTTGCTCAGGGAGGTTTTAGGGACTCTGGATGACTGTGACACCATTGTAGTCCCAGAGAAATTGTGTAAAATGGACAAATACTTTGCAGTGCCTGTTTGCACTGACGTTTTTCCAATCCCTAAGAGGTTTTCAGAAATTAATACTAAGGAATGGGATAGACCAGGTGTACCGTTCTCTCCCCCTCCTGCTTTTAAAAAGATGTTTCCTATAGATGCCGCTACACGGGACTCGTGGCAGACGGTCCCTAAGGTGGAGGGAGCAGTCTCTACCCTAGCTAAGCGTACAACTATTCCTTTTAGAGGACAGTTTTGCTTTCCTAGATCCTATGGATAAAAAATTAGAGGGTTTCTTAAGAAAATCTTTATACAACAAGGTTTTATTCTCCAGCCTCTTGCATGCATTGCCCCAGTCACTGCTGCAGCGGCTTTCTGGTTCGAGTCTCTGGAGGAGGCTCTACAGGTAGAAACCCTGTTGGATGATATCCTTGACAGGCTTAAAGCTCTTAAATTAGCCAATTCATTTTTTTCTGACGCCGTTTTTCATTTAACCAAGCTAACGGCTAAAAATTCAGGTTTTGCCATTCAGACGCGTAGGGCGCTATGGCTTAAATCCTGGTCAGCTGATGTCACTTCAAAGTCTAAACTTCTCAATATCCCCTTCAAAGGGCAGACCCTATTTGGGCCTGGACTGAAGGAGATCATTTTTGATATTACTGGACGAAAAGGCCACGCCCTTCCCCAGGATAGGTCCAACAAGTTAAGGACCAAACAGACTAATTTTCGTTCCTTTCGAAACTTCAAGAGTGGCGCAGCTTCATCTTCCTCTTCTACAAAACAAGAGGGAAATGTTGCCCAGTCCAAGCCTGTCTGGAGACCTAACCAGGCTTGGAACAAGGGGAAACAGGCCAAAAAGCCTGCTGCTGCCTCTAAGACAGCATGAAGGAGTAGCCCCTGATCCGGGACCGGATCTAGTAGGGGGCAGACTTTCTCTCTTCGCCCAGGCTTGGGCAAGAGATGTCCAGGATCCCTGGGCTCTGGAGATTGTTTCCCAGGGATATCTTATGGATTTCAAAGCTTCATCTCCAAAGGGGAGATTTCATCTCTCACAATTATCTGCAAACCAGATAAAGAGAGAGGCATTCTTACATTGCGTTCAAGACCTACTTGTTATGGGAGTGATCCACCCAGTTCCAAAGGAGGAACAGGGGCAGGGTTTCTATTCAAATCTGTTTATAGTTCCCAAGAAAGAGGGAACTTTCAGACCAATCTTGGATCTCAAGATCCTAAACAAATTAACCATCCTACCTATGATCCAGGAGGGTCAATATATGACTAACGTGGATTTAAAGGATGCTTATCTACACATTCCGATACACAGGAATCATCATCAGTTTCTCAGGTTTGCCTTCCTAGACAGGCATTACCAGTTTGTGGCTCTTCCCTTCGGGTTAGCCACAGCACCAAGAATCTTTACGAAGGTTCTAGGGTCCTTTCTGGCGGTTCTAAGGCCACGGGGTATAGCAGTGGCCCCTTACCTAGACGACATCCTGATACAGGCGTCGACTTTTCAAATCACCAGGTCCCATACGGACATTGTTCTGGCATTCCTGAGGTCTCACGGGTGGAAGGTGAACGAAGGAAAGAGTTCTCTTTCCCTTCTCACAAGAGTTTCCTTCCTAGGAACTCTGATAGACTCAGTAGAAATGAAGATTTATCTGACAGAGGTCAGGTTGTCAAAACTTCTAACTTCCTGCCGTGCTCTTCCCATCCGTCAGTGGCTCAGTGTATGGAGGTAATCGGATTAATGGTAGCGGCAATGGACATAGTTCCGTTTGCCCGCCTACATCTCAGACCACTGCAACTTTGCATGCTCAATCAGTGGAATGGGGATTACACATATTTGTCCCCTCTACTAAATCTGGATCAAGAGACCAGGGATTCTCTTCTCTGGTGGCTATCTTGGGTCCATCTGTCCATTGGAATGAGTTTCCGCAGGCCAGAATGGACTATAGTAATGACAGATGCCAGCCTTCTGGGCTGGGGTGCAGTCTGGAACTCCCTGAAGGCTCAGGGCTCGTGGACTCAGGAGGAGGCCCTCCTTCCGATAAATATTCTGGAATTAAGAGTGATATTCAATGCTCTTCAGGCTTGGCCTCAGCTAGCTGCGGTCAGGTTCATCAGATTTCAGTCGGACAACATCACGACTGTAGCCTATATCAACCATCAGGGGGGAACAAGGAGCCCCCTGGCAATGTTGGAGGTTTCAAAGATAATTCTATGGGCAGAGGTTCACTCTTGCCATCTCTGAGCTATCCATATCCCAGGAGTAGAGAACTGGGAGGCGGATTTTCTAAGTCGGCAGACTTTTCATCTGGGGGAGTGAGAGCTCCATCCGGATGTATTTGCCCAGTTGATTCAACTATGGGGCAAACCAGAACTGGATCTCATGGCGTCTCGTCAGAACGCCAAGCTTCCTTGTTACGGGTCCAGGTCCAGGGATCCCAAGGCAGCGCTGATAGATGCTCTAGCAGCGCCCTGGTCCTTCAGCCTGGCTTATGTGTTTCCACCGTTTCCTCTGCTCCCTCGTCTGATTGCCAAGATCAAGCAGGAGAGAGCTTTGGTGATCTTGATAGCCCCTGCGTGGCCATGCAGGACTTGGTATGCAGATCTGGTGTACAAGTCATCTTTTCCACCATGGACTCTGCCGCTATGGCAGGACCTTCTACTTCAAGGTCCCTTCAAACATCCAAATCTAATTTCTCTGCGTCTGACTGCTTGGAGATTGAACGCTTGATTCTTTCAAAGCGTGGTTTTTCCGAATCGGTCATTGATACCTTAATTCAGGCTCGAAAGCCTGTTACCATAAGATATGGTGTAAATATCTTCACTTGTGTGAATCCAAGGGTTACTCATGGAGTAAGGTCAGGATTCCTAGGATATTATCTTTTCTCCAAGAAGGATTGGAGAAGGGATTGTCAGCTAGTTCCTTAAAGGGACAGATTTCTGATCTGTCTATTCTTTTGCACAAACGTCTTGCTGAGGTTCCAGACGTTCAGGCGTTTTGTCAGGCTTTAGTTAGAATCAAGCCTGTGTTTAAACCTGTTGCTCCGCCATGGAGTTTAAATTTAGTTCTTAAAGTTCTTCAAGGGCTTCCGTTTGAACCTTTGCATTCCATAGATATTAAGCTTTTATCTTGGAAAGTTCTGTTTTTAGTAGCTATCTCCTCGGCTCGAAGAGTTTCGGAGTTATCTGCTTTACAATGTGATTCCCCTTATCTGATTTTCCATGCAGATAAGGTAGTGTTACGTACCAAACCTGGGTTTCTTCCTAAGGTGTTATCTAATAAGAATATCAATCAGGAGATCGCTGTTCCTTCACTATGTCCTAATCCTTCTTCAAAGAAGGAACGTCTATTACACAATCTTGATGTGGTTCATGCTTTAAAGTTTTATTTACAAGCTACGAAGGATTTTCGTCAAACATCTGCTTTGTTTGTTGTCTACTCTGGACAGAGGAGAGGCCAAAAGGCTTCGGCAACTTCTCTTTCTTTTTGGCTAAGAAGTATAATACGCTTAGCTTATGAGACTGCTGGCCAGCAGCCTCCTGAAAGAATTACAGCTCATTCTACAAGAGCAGTAGCTTCCACATGGGCTTTTAAACATGAGGCCTCTGTTGAACAGATTTGTAAGGCGGCGACTTGGTCTTCGCTTCATACCCTTTCGAAATTCTATAAATTTGATACTTTTGCTTCTTCGGAGGCTATTTTTGTGAGAAAGGTCTTATAGGCAGTGGTGCCTTCCGTTTAAGTTCCTGCCTTGTCCCTCCCTTCATCCGTGTCCTAAAGCTTTGGTATTGGTATCCCACAAGTAATGGATGAACCCGTGGACTGGATACACCTTTACAAGAGAAAACAAAATTTATGCTTACCTGATACATTTATTTCTCTTGTGGTGTATCCAGTCCACGGCTCGCCCTGTCATTTTAAGGCAGGTGTTTTTTATTTTTAAAGTACAGTCACCACTGCACCCTATAGTTTCTCCTTTTTTTCTTGCTTGTCTTCGGTCGAATGACTGGGGGTGGCAGTTAGGGGAGGAGCTATATAGACAGCTCTGCTGTGAGTGTCCTCTTGCAGCTTCCTGTTGGGAAGGAGAATATCCCACAAGTAATGGATGAACTTGTGGACTGGATACACCACAAGAGAAATAAATTTATCAGGTAAGCATAAATTTTGTTTTTTGGCTTTGCTGTATTTGCGCTCAGAGCCTTATGGTTGAAGTCCTGGTCTGCGGATGTGTCCTCTACATCTAAGCTTTTGTCGATTCCTTACAAGGGTAAGACCTTGTTTGGGCCGAGTTTGGCTGAAATTATTTCTGATATTACGGGAGGAAAGGCGCATTTTCTCCCTCAGGATAAAAGAAATAAGCAAAAGGGTCATCAGAGTAATTTTCGTTCCTTTCGAGGCAGGAACGGTCTAAGTCCTCTTGGAAGTCCAATCAGTCTTGGATCAAGGGGAATCTACGAAGCCTGTTACTGACTCAAAGTCAGCATGAAGGGTCTGCCCCCTGATCCGGGAATGGATCTTGTGGGGGGCAGACTTTCTTTTTTCGCTCAGGCTTGGGTTCGGGATGTCCTGGATCTTTGGGCGGTGGACATCATGTCCCAGGGATACAAGTTAGAATTCAAGGCCTTTCCTCCCAGAGGCAGGTTACTTCTCTCCAGGTTATCTGTAGACCAGATAAAGAGAGAGGCGTTCTTAAGTTGTGTTCAGGATCTTTCCAACATGGGAGTGATAGCTCCAGTTTCAATCTGTTTGTGGTTCCCAAAAAGGAGGGAACCTTCAGACCAATCTTAGATCTTAAGAGCATTAACAAGTTCCTCAGAGTTCCGTCTTTCAAAATGGACACTATTCGTTCCATTCTTCCTTTGGTTCTAGAGGGCCAATTCATGACAACGGTAGATCTGAAGGATGCGTATCTGCATATTCCCATCCACAGGGACCATCACAAGTTTCTGAGATTTGCTTTCCTAGACAGGCACTTTCAATTTGTGACTCTTCCATTCGGTCTGGCAACAGCGCCCAGGATTTTCTCAAAGGTCCCGTGAGCATTACTGGCGGTGCTCCGATTGAGGGGTGTTGCTGTGGCGCTGTATCTGGACGACATTCTAGTTCAGGCGCCATATTTTCAACAAGCAAGCTCCCACACAGAGATGATATTGTCTTTTCTGCGTTCTCACGGATGGAAGGTGAATTTGGGAAAAAGTTCCTTGATTCCAGCTACAAGGGTGGTGTTCATGGGAACAATCATAGACTCTCTATCTATGAAGATTTTTCTGACAGAGGCCAGAAAAACAAATATATTCAATTGTTGTCTTGCCCTTCAGTCCTCTCTTCGGCCGTCAGTGGCTCAGTGTATGGAGGTCATTGGTCTGATGGTGTCGGCTATGGACATCATACCGTATGCTCGGTTCCATCTCAGGCCTCTGCCGTTATGCATGCTCAGTCAATGGAACGGGGATTATGTGGATCTGTCTCCGCGAATAGAGCTGGATCAGGTGTCAAGGGACTCTCTTCTGTGGGGGTTGTCTCAGGATCATCTCTCTCAGGGAACTTGTTTTCGCAGACCTTCCTGCGTGATCGTGACCTCGGATACCAGTCTGCTGGGATGGGGAGCTGTCTGGGGCTCGTTAAAGGCTCAGGGTCTATGGACTCGGGAGGAGTCAGTTCTTCCCATAAATATCCTAGAACTGAGGGCAATCTTCAATGCTCTTCTGGCTTGGCCTCAGTTAGCTTCAGCCTAGTTTATACGGTTCCAGTCGGACAACATAACCTCAGTGGCTTACATCAATCATCAGGGAAGAACTAGGAGTTCCTTGGCCATGACAGAGGTAGCCATGATTATTCAGAGGACGGAGGCTCACAACTGCTGTCTATCTGCAATCCATATTCCAGGGGTGGACAGTTGGGAAGTGGATTTTCTGAGTAGACAGACATTTCATCCTGTGGAGTGGAAACTCCATCCGGAGGTGTTTTCCAGCATGAGCCTCAAGTATGGACAGCCGGAGCTGGATCTCATGGCATCTCGTCAGAATGCCAAGCTTCCAAGGTATGGGTCGAGGTCAAGGGACCCTCAGGCTGTACTGATAGATGCTCTGGCAGTTCCTTGGAATTTTAATCTAGCATATGTTTTTCCACTGTTTGCTCTCCTTCCACGGGTCATTGTTCGAATCAGGCAGGAGAGGGCATCAGTGATTCTCATTGCTCCGGCATGGCCTCGCAGAATCTGGTATGCGGATTTGGTGGAGCTGTCATCTCTTCCACCTTGGAGACTTCTGTTAAGGAAGGACCTTCTACTTCAGGGGCCCTTCCTTCATCCAACTCTCGTTTCTCTGAAGCTGACTGCTTGGAGATTGAACACTTGATATTATCTAAGCGTGGGAATTATCTAAGAGTCGGTTATTGAAACTACTTCCAGACAGTTTATTTTTCTATAAACCTCAGGCATCTCTGCACCTTACTATATACTTCCTTTCTCCTTTCCCTTTGGTCGAATGACTGAGGATTGTGGGTAGGGGAGTGGTATTTAAAAGCTTTGCTGTGGTACTCTTTGCCTCCTCTGCTGGTCAGGATTGATATTCCCAACAGTAATTATGATGATCCCTGGACTCACTGTGTCAAGAAATAAATACATTTATCTGGTAAGCATAAATTTTCTTTTTTGGTTTAGAACCTGGGTTATGCTTGCTTATTGGTAGGTAAATGTAAGCCTCCAATAAGCAAGCGCTATCCATGGTACGGATCCTAAAATGGTCTGTCTGCTAAGATTTACATTCCTGGTTTTAAAATAATGATAGCAAGAGAACGAAGAAAAATTGATATTAGAAGTAAATTAGAAAGTTGCTTAAAATTGCTGCCCTATCTGAATCATGAAAGAAAAAAATTAGGTTCAGTGTCCCTTTAAGTTTTGATTGCTTCTTGTTCTCTGTGAACATGATATTAATTTTATTCCATGTAACTTTGCTTTAGTGTTCTCAGGCTAAAGGAGCTACAAAATGATTCACATAGTCATCAAGTTGTCGAGGATTTTGTCATTTTAGCCAGCAGAGAGAGACAAGTAAGTAGGATTTTATATTAACTTTTGTATATAGTTCAATAAATCAAAATGCTTTCTATAACAGGGTTTGATATGATGAAAAGTAATGACGTTTTGGGAAGAAGAGTAAGTAACAATTAAACAAAGGTTCCTTCTTGGCCAAGCAGGATTTATTAGAATAATTTGTTTTTCTGATTTGACTGTTTTAAAGGGACATGAAACTCATTTTTTTTCTTTTATAATTCAGATAGAGCATGGGATTTTAAACAACTTTCTAATTTACTTTGTTCTCTTAGTATCTTTTGTTTAAAGCAGGAACGTAAGCTCAGCAGAGTGCACGTCTGAGGCACTATATGGCAGCAGTTTTGCAAAAATGTTATCTATTTACAAGAGCACCAGATGGCAGCACTAATTTCAGTCATGTAGTGCTCCAGACACCAATCTATGTATCTCTTTAACAAAGAATACCATGAAAATAAAGCAAATTTGATAATAGAAGTAATTTGAAACATTTTATAAATTGTATGCTCTGTCTGAATCACAAAATCATTGTTTGGGTATCATATCCTTTTAATCACTAGAGATTGTGTGACGGTACAAGGAACAACTATTTCAAATCCAGCAAATCCTATGTATTTGTAATAGGTGCAATAGTATCTTTAGCTTTTTACCATAATACACTAAAGGGACTTTAAAATTGTATTGCTCATAAAATTTGTGAATTGTGAATAGTTTAAAAGTTGCTATCTGCTTTTCATTATTTATTTTGACTTAATTTCCTGTTGATGGCTGTGAAAATTATGTTGTATGGTTTCCACCCCAGAAAGGCAGGAATGCACATTTCTTTCCTAAAATATGGACAATCCATGACATCATTTAATTACTAGTGGGAATATCACTCCTGGCCAGCAGGGGGAGGCAAAGAGCACCACAGCAAAGCTGTTAAGTGTCACTCCCCTACCCATAATCC
The DNA here is from genome assembly GCF_027579735.1 of Bombina bombina. Classification (NCBI taxonomy): domain Eukaryota; kingdom Metazoa; phylum Chordata; class Amphibia; order Anura; family Bombinatoridae; genus Bombina; species Bombina bombina. Next base: position 449,459,732 of record NC_069499.1, read on the forward strand.
CAGGTCATTCTCTTTGCCTCTGTCAATGGAGGAGGTGAAGTTTGGTGTCTGAAGAAAGGAATTCCTTTTTTGTGTACTTTTCCCTGCAAGCAAGGATTTGGGTATAGCTGAGTCCACGTTAATCTCTTCAGAAGAGTAGTGGTTGCTTTCAAGCAATTAGGAAACAAAGTAAGGACCACCTGACAACTTCATAACATATTGCTTCCCTAGTTATAGAAAGTTGGTTTACTCTGTTCTTTCTTTTTCTACAGGTCTCTGTGAGGAGTATGTGTCCTCTCACACCGTGTAAGCTGTCGTCCTGCCTGACCGCTAGATTGCAGGTAAGTGCCTTTTGTCCTTTATTCTTTTTCATTGTGGGTCATATTCTTATGTTTATTATGGCTATGAATATTATGAGGCTAGTTTGGGCTAAATTGTTAAGACTGTTTGACCGGGAAGTGTAATGTGTTTTTTTTTTCCTGTCACACTGTCAGTTTTTGCAGAAACGCACGCTTTGATTTTAGCTGCGCAGTTTCTTGTCAGATAGTCATGTGACTTCTGCCCTTCCGCATTCACTTTTACAGAGCTGAGCGGCGGCGGCCCTATCCGTCATTTCTGGTGTTCAGTTCATTCCGGGCAGTGCTCTGATGTGCTTTTAATGTAAATCCTGTGAATAAAAGAGATACAACATAGTGCAAGACTGCTAAAATGGCATCCAAAATAATCAGAATAAAGCTTACCATATAATGTCAACGCGTTTCAGCCCTTCTTGAGGCCTTTATCAAGACTGTCTTGATAAAGGCATCAAGAAGGGCCGAAACGCATTGACATTATATGGTAAGCTTTATTCTGATTATTTTGGATACCATTTTAGCAGTTTTGCACTATGTTGTATCTCTTTTATTCACAGGATTTACATTAAAAGCACTTTAGACTTTGGATATTATTAAATTGGACTTCTACCTCAAAAGCACTCTCCCAGCACTTAAATCACTACTTGAAGATTCACCAGCAAGAAGGATTACAACACATAACACTAATTATTTTTATTTTCATTTTCTATTTTTTATATTTTTATATTTTTTCTAATTTTGATCTCCATTTTGTAACACATTTTTTTCACCTAACACAGCTTTTGAAAATTTGACATTTGATATTTGTTTTTCAATATTTGAGTATCTGTTTTATATATCAACACCAATGTATTTTTTCACGTGATAATTTTTCACTCCTTATCCCCATCACTACATCTGTGAAGGGATCGAATATTACCTCTGAAGGATCAAAACCATTTCATAAGGATTTATTTTGGTACATTGGACTTAGAGACCATACAATTTGAAAATCAAATCTGTTATTAGAGTTTGTACTTGTCATTTGAAAGCCCAGGATCATAACAATACATTGGGCGCCATGTACTAAGGCATACATTTTTTCGCACAGACCGTATCGAATTAACCAGCCGGCATTCGCACCATGCGGATAGAACTTCGTTACATGAATGTACTAAAAACCAAGCCGTAAAATTTCGCGTCTATTGTGTATCGAAGACAATCGGATTATTGATAACTTTGAAGCTTCGTTCGGCGAGAAAGAGCAAAGTTACGAAGCAGTCTGCGACCTGATTGGTTTAGTTCTTTACCCACGTGACGATCTAGGTGTCATAATCGTCAGACAAGCGGCAACGTCTGGCTGCTGACATGTATAAGAATGTGCATTTTCCCAGAAATCTTAGAATATTGTTTATTTACTTTTCGGTATTCACTTTGACAAGATGGCTTGCTCCGGAGATTCAGCTACTTCTAAGAAGACTCGCAACCCTAATTTCTCTCATCAACAGAATGTTGTGCCTGTATAGCCCTTCTTCCTCGTAATTGAATCAATCGGAAAAGAAACATGTGTAAAAGTGTCTCCATCTTCATTCAGTGATCCAAAAACCAATAATGATACAATAGTAGTCTAGTCCTTTCACTTAAGTACTTCTACCTGGCGTCAGGTTAATACCCCCTATAGTTTTCTATTGTATTCGCTACCTAAATGGTCGGAAAAGCAAATCACGCGAAGTTACAGTGAAAGTTGGAGCGGACGGATTAGTTGTAACATTCATATTTTCCGATTACAGCGAATTTACGTGCGATCGAACATGTAGTAAGTGGAAAAAGGCTTCGGAGCGATCAGTTGCGTAAAATTACGATAGCTGATGAAAAATAGCAGTTTTTCGATTCGATCGCAGATTGGTAAATACGAGAAGCAGATCGTGAGCGAATTTTGACGTGGAAATACAGTCGGAAGCTTAGTACATGGCACCCATTGTGTTATATGTTTTAAACTTTATGTTTTAAATTATATGTTTTAATCTGTTAGTTAACACATGGATCCATGTTTTTATTGTAATTGAAATTATCTACTACTTAATTGTTTGCTAGTTTACTGTTGCCAATAAATGTTAACATTTTAATACATATCCTTAGCCTCTTCAAAGGCGCTCCTTAGATTCTGCTCACTTAATCTATATACATAGGATAAGCTAGGTATCCTTACCCTAAGGAGCTAAAGGATTTTTAGTGGGTTAAGCACTGTGAGATATTTGGCTCAGAAAATCCAGAATTCTCTACTGTTCAGCCATCAGTGTCTCAATGTATGGAGGTAATTGGTCTGATGGTCGCTTCCATGGACATCATTCCCTTTGCTCGATTCCATTTGATAGCTCTGCAATTATACATGCTCAGACAATGGAACGGAGACCATTAGGATCTGTCTCAGAGGATAGATCTAGACCAGTCAACAAGAGGCTCTCTCCCATGGTGGCTTTCTCAGGACCATCTATCTCAGGGCGCATGCTTCCGGAGACCTTCCTGGGTGTTTGTGACCACGGACGCCAGCCTGCTAGGCTGGGGAGCAGTCTAGGACTCGTTAAAGGCGCAGGGACTATGGGCTCGGTAGAAGTCTGCTTTACCCAGAAACATCTTGGAATTGAGAGTGATTTACAATGCTCTGATGGCTTGGCCTCAATTGTCCCGGTTTATCAGGTTTCATTTGGACAACATCACCTCAGTGGCTTACATCAACCACCAGGGAGGAACTCAGAGTTCCTTAGCCATGAAGGAGGTGGCACGGATTATTCAGTGGGCGGAAGCTTACAATTGTTGTCTATCTGCCATCCACATTCCTGGACTGGACAAATGGGAATCGAATTTCCTGAGCAGACAGACATTTCATCCCGGGGAGTGGGCTCTCCATCCGGAGGTGTTCTCCAGGTTAACCCTCAAATGGGGGAGCCGGAGTTGGATCTGATGTCGTCTCGGAAGAACACCAAGCTTTCAATGTACGGTTCAAGGTCAGATCCTCAGGCCGCTCTGATAGCTGCTGTGGCAGTTCCTTGGGATTTCGGTCTAGCATGCCTGTTTCCTCCATTTGTGCTCCTTTCCTGAGTTATTGCTCGTATTAAACAGGAGAGAGCATCGGTAATTCTAATAGCTCCTGCATGGCCTCGCAGTATCTGGTATGCAGACCTAGTGAAGATGTCATCTCGGCCACCTTGGAGGTTGCCTCTGAGGAATAACCTTCTAATTCAGGGTCAATTCCTCCATCCAAATCTCATTTATCTGAAGCTGACTGCTTGGAGATTGAATGATTAGTTCTGTCTAAGTGTGGAGTCATTGAGACCATGATCCAGGCTTGCAAGCCTGTTATTTGAAAAATTTACCATAAGGTATGGGGTAAATACCTTTATTGGTGTGAATCTAAGGGATACTCTTGGAGTATGGTCATGATTCCTAGAATTTTGTCTTTTCTCCAGGAAAGGTCTGGAGAAAGGGTTGTCAGTCAGTTCTCTGAAAGGTCAGATTTCTGCATTATATATTTTGTTACACAAGCGTCTGGCAGATGTGCCAGATGTTCAATCTTTTTGTCAGGCCCTGGTCAGGATCAGGTCTGTGTTTAAACCTGTTGCTCCTCCTTGGAGACTTAATATTGTTCTTAAAGTTTTGCAGCAGGCTCTGTTTGAGCCAATGCATTCCATAGATATTAAGTTGCTATCTTGGAAAGTTTTGTTTCTTATTGCTATCTCTTCTGCTCTGGGAGTTTCGGAACTCTCAGCTTTGCAGTGTGATTTGCCTTACCTTTTCTTTCATGTGGATAGGGCAGTTCTTCGTACTAAATTAGGGTTTCTTCCTAAAGTGGTTTCGGATAGAAATATTTATCAGGAAACTGTTGTACCTTCTCTCTGCCCCAATCCTTCTTCTCATAAAGAACGTCTGTTGCACAACTTGGATGTTGTGCGTGCTCTAAAATTCTACCTACACTCGACTAAAAAATTTTGCCAGTCTTCTGCCCTGTTTGTTTGTTTCTCAGGAAAGGGTCAAAAGGCTACTGCTGTTTCTCTTTCCCTCTGGTTGAGAAGTATAATTTGTTTTGCTTATGAGACTGCTGGTCAGCAGCCTCCTGGTTGAATTACAGCTCATTCCACTTGTGCTGTCTCCTCTTCTTGGGCTTTCAAAAATGAAGCTTCTGTGGAACAGATTTGTAAGGCTGCAACTTGGTCCTCTCTGCATATTTTTTCTAAATTTTACAAATTTGATACTTTTGCCTCAGCTGAGGCCTCTTTTGGGAGAAAGGTACTTCAAGCGGTGGTGCCTTCTGTTTAGATCTGCCTGTCTTGTTCTCCCTTCCTGTTCTTTCTGTGTCCTCTAGCTTGGGTATTGGTTTTCACTAGTAATTGAATGACTTTGAGGACTCTCCATATATTAGCAAAGAAAACAAAATGTATGCTTACCTGATAAATTTCTTTCTTTCTGGATATGGAGAGTCTGTGACCCCACCCTTTATTAAGTCAGTTATTTTTTACTAAACCTCAGGCACCGCTACACCTTTGTGTTATTCCTTTTCCAATTCCCTTCAGTCGAATGACTGGGGATTATGGGTAGGGGAGTGACACTTATCAGCTTTGCTGTGGTGCTCTTTGCCTTCTCCTGCTGGCCAGGAGTGATATTCCCACTAGTAATTGAATGACGTTGTGGACTCTCCATATCCGAAAATAAAGAAATTTATCAGGTAAGCATAAATTTAGTTTTTTTCAAGAAATTTGGGTTGTCCAAATTTCATTAGACATTTCATTTCTTTCACACAAAAAATGTTAACAAAGGGTTTGTTTACAATTTAGATAATCCTCATTAATTAAAGTCTATGAGGATTTATATATATATATATATATATATATATATATATATATATTTATTTTTTTAAAGATTGTGCTTAACCTTAATATTTGTTTGTTAAATGTACAGAGAAGTCAGAATTTAGCTTTCATGATTCCGTTAGAGTGTGCAATTTTAACCAACTTTCCAGTTTACATTGATTATCTAATTTGCTTCTTTCTCTTGGTAGCCTTTGTTGAAACGCATATATAGGTAGGGCCAGGAGCAGCATTGCATTGAAAGGAGCTTAAAATATATATAAAAACACAAGCATCAAAAAATGCAAGTATATCTATACACCTAGGGGCGCTCTCTCTAAAAAATATATACAAAAAAACAAAATAATAAGTATGATTGTAAAATGTGTATGTCCCAATCTGTGATAGCAATCCGGCAGCTCCTTGTCGAAGGCAAAGGTCCACCTTTTCCAAGAAATCTAGAAAAAGCAACACAAGGGCACCAAATGGCCTAGCGTAGCCACAAACATCAGATATAATAATAATAATAGGTACGTATACACTCACATTCAGTTTACACCAAATGGAGTTATATAAGTAGGCTGGAACTTCAAAGTCACCCAGCTGACTATCCTCCAGTCATGAAGGAGCCAAATATCATCAGGTTCAGATCCCAAAGGGTGGCTTTTCTTGTGCAGACCACATGGCCAAGTACAGTTTGTAAACCAAGATAATTAAAGGGACAGTATACACCAATTTCCATATAACTGCATGTAATAGACACTACTATAAAGAATTTTATGCACAGATACTGATATAAAAGTCTAGTATAAAACCGTTTAAAAACTTACTTAGAAGCTTCCAGTTTAGCTCTGTTTAAAAGGTTACTGGCACACCCACTGCAAGTGGGAAATATCAGACACTCCCCCCTCCCCCTTCCTTTGCATAAGAAAAGACCCTCTACACAAACAGAAGCAAGCTGGAGTAGGTATACGTCGGTATTCTCCTAAAACTTTGGGGCTTGCTTAGAAGTCTGAAAATCAGCAATAAATATTTAAAAATAAGCAAAAATATAAAAAAAAAATTAAAAAAACTTTATTGGCTATATAAATATGCAAATTAAAAAATGAGTGCATAATGTCCCTTTAATATAGAGGAACATTTGCATCATTATAACACCTCCAGGAACTGTTGACTGATATCCAGGTAAGACAGGAACTTCAGGAACAGCATAAAACAAGCAATCGCCATGCCCCAATGAACAGCATGCAAGAGTTATAAAAATGAAAAAGGTTTTATTAAAGACTTAAGCAACATGTTTCTCAGCCTTCTAAGGGCTGTTTCATCAGGCTAATACAATGATAAAATAACACACACTCACAGTTTTTATACCCCAGCAATGTTTCCCATTGGACAAGATTAAAACATCCTATTGGACAATGTTAGAACATTTCCAATAGGTTAATTACAAATTCTAAAACCATGTGTGAGCTCTCCATGGTAACACAATCAAAGCTCTCCATATGTGTATTACCATAGCTACATATATAAACAAATATATCTTTGGTCAAAGACAAAAATGCAAGCTCTATATGTGATCAGACGCCAACAAGCCTAACGCGCCCAATATTTACAAAAGGTCTCCCATCCAGGTACTGAAGATTCCAAGCCTACTTAGCTACCAAGATCAGATGAGATTGGATGCATTCAGGACAGTCTGGTGATTGGCACAGTGATATCATCAAATACCGTATATTGAATATAATTTGTGTGCCCTGGCTGCATTACACATCTCCTTAACTTCCCTAGTAAAGCACCAACTGTACAACTGTGGCATAAACTACACTAACATACTAAAAACAACTAAACTTCATAGTGTCTAAAACCCAAACAAAACCCAGTACTGCTACTATTGTTAAAACTATATGTGCATTCTAATCAAAATAACTAGTCTATAATATGACTACCCATTATGTAACAATATTACAAAAGTAAAATGTCACTAAAATGTGCAAAAATAAATAATAAACCTATATTTGTATTGTGACCTAATAGTTACATAACTACCCTCATCCATGCGGTATAGACACCCACCTATATATACACATGATGTAATACTAAACGTACACTGTGTCCCTGTGTCCATTAATGAAATGTATATATTAATCAACCTACCACATTACATAATGTTAGTCCACTGCTGCCAATATGCTAATACTACGGCAACAACATCAGTTGCAGCACAATATCAGTAGCTACACTGATAAACTAATCTAACTACCCACAATAAACATATAATGCCTAACAGACCCTAAGTGGATAAGTAATTACTATAATCAAAGTGAATTGCCATCAAATATACTTTTTTTCTAGACTACTGGGAGCTAGCTGCTGATTGTTAGCTGCACATATATGGCTCTTGTCACTGACTCATTAATTGTTCTCAGTTAGCTACCAGTATTGCATTGCTGCTCCTTCAGTAAAGGATAGCCATAGAAAGAAGCACATTTGATAATAGACGTTATCTGGAAAGTTGTTAAAAATTGTATGTTCTATATGAATCATGAAAGGAAAGAAAAATGGGTATTATATCCCTTTATGAAATTCATTAAAATAAATAAAGTGGCTGTGCAGACCCCAATCCTAAATCTAACCATTATTAACCCCTAACTGCAAGCCCACTCCTGCAAATAAACCTCTAACCATTTTGCAAACATACGCCTAGATTTAGAGTTTGGCGTTAGCCGTCAAAAGCAGCGTTAAGGGGTCCTAACGCTGCCTTTTACGCCCGCTGGTATTTAGAGTCAGCCAGGAAAGAATCTACCGCTCACTTCCTTTCCGCGACTCCAGGCTACCGCAGATCCCCTTACGTCAATTGCGTATCCTATCTTTTCTATGGTATTTGCCCAAAGCTGGTATTTGGAGTCTTGGAAGAACTGAGCGGTAGAGCCTCTACCGACAAGACTCCTACCGCCAAAAAAAGTCAGTAGTTAAGAGCTTTATGGGCTAATGCCAGAATATAAAGCTCCTAACTACTGTGCTATAAAGTACGCTAACACCCATAAACTACCTATGTACCCCTAAACCGAGCCCCCCCCCCCCCCACATTGCCAACCCTCTAATAACATTTTTTAACCCCTAATCTGCCGACCGGACTCCGCCGCCACCTACATTATCCCTATGAACCCCTAATCTGCTGCCCCTAACATCGCCGACACCTATATTATATTTATTACCCCCTAATCTTCCCCCCCCAATGTCGCCGCTACCTAACCACACTTATTAACCCCTAATCTGCTGACCGGACCTCGCCGCCACTATAATAAATGTATTAACCCCTAAACCGCCGCACTCCCGCCTCGCAAACACTATAATAAATTTTATTAACCCCTAATCTGCCCTCCCTAACATCGCCGCCACCTACCTACAATTATTAACCCCTAATCTCCCGCCCACAACGTCGCTGCTACTATAATAAAGTTATTAACCCCTAAACCTAACTCTAACCCTAACCACCCCCTAACATAAATATAATTTAAATAAAACAAAATAATATTCCTATAATTAAATAAATTATTCCTATTTAAAACTAAATACTTACCTAGAAAATAAACCCTAATATAGCTACAATATAACTAATAGTTACATTGTAGCTATTTTAGGATTTATATTTATTTTACAGGCAACTTTGTATTTATTTTAACTAGTTACAAGTCAATCGTATTGAGCTTGCATTCTATTGGCTGATTGGAACAGCCAATAGAATGCAAGCTCAATACGATTGGCTGATTGAATCAGCCAATCGGATTGAACTTCAATCTGATTGGCTGATTGAATCGGCCAATCAGATTTTACCGACCTTAATTCCGATTGGCTGATAGAATCCTATCAGCCAATCGGAATTGAAGGGATGCCATCTTGGATGACGTCACTTAAAGGTACCGTCATTGTATACGAAGACTCCGGATGAAGAGGATGGCTCTGCGTTGGCTCCTTGGAAGATGGCTCCGCTCCGGATGGATGAAGATTGAAGACGCCGCCTGGATGAAGACTTCTACCGGATTAAGGACCTCCTCTGCGCACCTTGGATGAGGATTTTGGCCCGGTTGGGTGAAGACGACTCAAGGTAGGGAGATCTTCAGGTGGTTAGCGTTAGGTTTTTTTAAGGGGGGTTTGGGTGGGTTAGAGTAGGGGTATGTGGGTGGTGGGATTTAATGTTGGGGGGTTGTATATTTTTTTTACAGGTAAAAGAGCTGATTACTTTGGGGCAATGCCCCACAAAAAGCCCTTTTAAGGGCTGGTAAAAGAGCTGATTACTTTTGTAATTTAGAATAGGGTAGGGCATTTTTTTATTTTGGGGGGCTTTTTTTTATTTTATTAGGGGGCTTAGATTAGGTGTAATTAGTTTAAACTTCTTGTAATATTTTTTGTAATTTAGTGTTTTTTTTGTATTATAGATTAGTTTATTTAATTGAATTTTAGTTTAGCTAATTGTAGTTAATTTATTTAATTAATTTAATGATAGTGTAGTGTTAGGTGTATTTGTAACTTAGGTTAGGATTTATTTTACAGGTAATTTTGTACTTATTTTAACTAGGTAGCTATTAAATAGTTATTAACTATTTAATAGCTATTGTACCTAGTTAAAATAAATACAAAGTTGCCTGTAAAATAAATATAAATCCTAAAATAGCTACAATGTAACTATTAGTTATATTGTAGCTATATTAGGGTTTATTTTATAGGTAAGTATTTCGTTTTAAATAGGAATAATTTAATTATAGGAATATTATTTTGTTTAATTTAAATTTTATTTATGTTAGGGGGTGTTAGGGTTAGGGTTAGACTTAGGTTTAGGGGTTAGTAACTTTATTATAGTAGCGGCGACGTTGGGGGCGGGAGATTAGGGGTTAATAATTGTAGGTAGGTGGCGGCGATGTTAGGGAGGGCAGATTAGGGGTTAATAAAATTTATTATAGTGTTTGCGAGGCGGGAGTGTGGCGGTTTAGGGGTTAATACATTTATTATAGTGTCGGTGAGATCCGGTCGGCAGATTAGGGGTTAATAAGTGTATGTAGGTGGCGGCGACGTTGGGGGGGGGCAGATTAGGGGGTAATAAATATAATATAGGTGTCGGCGATGTTAGGGGCAGTAGATTAGGGGTTCATAGCTATAATGTAGGTTGTGGCGTTGTCCGGATCGGCAGATTAGGGGTTAATAATAAAATGCAGGTGTCGGCGATAGCGGGGGCGGCAGATTAGGGGTTAATAAGTGTAGGGTTAGGGGTGTTTAGACTCGGGGTTCATGTTAGGGTGTTAGGTGCAGACTTAGAGAGTGTTTCCCCATAGGAAACAATGGGGCTGCGCTAGGAGCTGAACGCTGCTTTTTTGCAGGTGTTAGGTGTTTTTTTTTTTCAGCCAGCTCAGCCCCATTGTTTCCTATGGGGATATTGTGCACAAGCACGTTTTTCCAGCTTACCACTACCGTAGGCAACACTGGTATTGAGAGTTGAAGGGAAGGTAAATTATGCTCAACGCTCCCTTTTTTGAGCCTAACGCAGCCACTCAGACAACTCTAAATACCAGCGTTGTCTTAAGGGTGCACTGGGAAAAAAAGCAGTGCTAGCACCGCGGGTCTTTTCCGATAAAACTCTAAATCTAGGCGATAGTGTAGACATGGGGATACCTTACAGATTGCGCATCTCCTGAGCTGATGTAGGAAACGTTTGAGATTAAGAACTTGATTTTTTGAAAATTCAATAAATAATAGTAAATAAATAAAAATTCAAGGAAAGAACTCGGCCAAAAGCATAAATCAGACAACACAGCGGGATGTTTAAGCCAGCAGACTGGTACCTGAATGTTAATAAAGTTATGTTCAGATTTGGAATACATTTGTCTGAAGCAGAAAAAGAGCTGAATTACTGGCTGAGGCAGCATTAGGAACAGAGCTGTCTGGTGCAGGGTGCTGTACTGATTAGAGCAGGACTGGCTGCTTTATCGACACACCTTGAACAAGGCAGGAACATGCAAGAATGAAAATCATTGATCAGTAACAGGACTGGCTAAACGAGTACTCTTTGACATCTGTACAGTTCAGAATCTACCATCCAAGTATAATGAGGCATCTAGTTAACTAGCAAATAATAGGCTGAATGCACTTAATGATGTTCCAGCCACATCTGAGATAATAGTGAGCCAGAAAAAAAGTGAACTGTGATAGCCAGGAGTGTAGCTTTCAAGCAGAATACATTTTCCAAGTCAAATTCTTAGATAAGACAAACACCTTTATAGTAAAGCAATATGGCTTTCTTTTTATGCATTCAGTATTTGGTCCCTCTTTCAGTTAAAGGGACAGTAATCGCTGTAAAAAATGTTACATAAATCTGCATAATATACATAAAATATTTCCTGCAAAGGGGTTAACACATTCATAAAGTCAGCTCCAGAGCAGCAATGCACTACTGGGAACTAGCTGGTGATTGGTGGCTACAGACATCTCTTTCTTGTCTTCTTGTCTCTTTCTTTGGCTCATTCACTGTGTTTTCCGCTAGGTCCCAGTAGTGTGTTGCAGCTATTGAGCTTATTTTAATGATGTTTCTTAACCCCTTTTGCAGGTGTAAAATACATAGATATATGCAAGCAATTGTAAAGTAATAAGATGATCTAACACATTTGAGCTTCTTTCTTTTTACATATTTATGTCCCTTTAAGGGATGGACAGAATTAACCACTCCCCCTTTTACTACTTTAAAGGTGGCTCCCATTACTAATGCCATTGCCTTCATTTTTAGTTCTGTTTATCTCAGGATGGGCAGGACTAAGGTACCTCTCCTATTCCATATCTTACCTGGAATGAGGCGTTTTAGATGTCAGGAAGCTTAGGTGTTGGGATAATGATCAAAGACCATGCATCGATTATAGGGGTCTTAATCGTCTCACCATTAAGAATGCTTATCCTATTCCACTCATTACGAAACTCTTTGACCACCTCAAGGGAGCTACGGTCTTTACTAAACTTGATTTGAGAGGAGCGTACAATCTCGTTAGGATGAAGGAGGGCCACGAATGGAAAACAGCATTTAACACCAGGAGCAGGCATTATGAGTATCTTGTAATGCCCTTTGGACTATGTAATGCTCCTGCTGTTTTCCAGGTATTTATTAATGATGTCCTACGAGATATGTTGCAACAGTGTGTTGTGGTGTACTTAGACGACATCCTCATACACTCACCCACACTTGAGGCTCATCGTTCTGATGTTACATGGGTTCTTCAGAGACTACGTGAGAACGGCCTGTTTTGTAAACTCGAGAAATGTGATTTCCATCAGACTCAAGTAACCTTCCTAGGTTATGTTCTATCCGTTGTAGGGTTCTCCATGGATCCTGACAAGTTATCTGCAGTTCTGCAGTGGCCTCGCCCAGTTGGTTTTCTGTCTATTCAACGTTTTTTGGGGTTCGCCAATTACTGTAGAAAGTTTATTAAAAAAAATTCTTCCTTGGTCAAACCTATCACAGACATGACCCTTAAAGAGAATGATCCACTCCATTGGTCACCTACTGCCATTAAGGCCTTTGATATTCTTAAGACTGCCTTTGCTGCCGCTCCAGTTCTGGCTCATCCTAAACCTGTCCTGTCTTTCGTTCTTGAGGTCGATGCGTCTGAACCTGGAGTAGGTGCCCTCTTGGCTCAATGTCCTACGCCTGACGGTTCCTTGCATCCGTGTGGTTTCTTCTCTAAGAAATTGTCTCCAGCGGAGTGCAATTATAACTTATTTATCTGAAGCAAAATGTTTGTCGCCCTCGACAGGCCAGATGGGCGCTATTTTTGTCTCGTTTTAATTATGTGGTCTCCTACCTGCCTGGTAGTAAGAATGTTAGGGCTGATGCCCTCTCTCGACAATTTTCGCCTCTGTCCAAGGAGGAGTCTGTACCTACTTCAGTTATACCTCCTGACCATATTTTGGCTACCATACGTACTAATTTGACTTCTCCCTTGGGGGAGGAGATCCTTGCTGCACAAATCAATGCACCTCCTGAGAAACCTAGTGGTAAGTGTTTTGTTCCTGAGAATCTTCGAACTAAACTTTTGCACACTTACCACTATCCTAAAGCTGCAGGTCACCCAGGCAAGAACCAAATGATTTGGTCTGTCACTCGACAATTCTGGTGGCCAGCTCTTCGTTCTGATGTTGCTGCGTATGTTGCCTCCTGCTCAGTTTGTGCACAGAATAAGACTCCTCAACGTCTTCCTGTGGGTCTTCTTCAACCTATTGCTAATGGTGAGCGTCCTTGGACACATCTTTCCATGGACTTCATTGTCGAGCTCCCTGTTTCCAATGGCAATACTGTTATCCTTATGGTGGTTGACCGTTTTTCTAAAATGTCACATTGCATTCCCTTGAAGAAGTTGCCTACCGCTCAGGAGCTTGCTTCAATTTTTGCCCGGGAGGTCTTCCGTTTACATGGGTTACCCAAGGAGATAGTGTCGGACCGGGGTAGCCAGTTTGTCTCCAGATTTTGGTGTTCTTTTTGTGCTCAAATGGGGATCCAGCTTTCCTTCTCCTCGGCATATCACCCTCAATCCAATGGGGCTGCGGAACGGTCTATTCAAGCTCTGGAACAGTTCCTCCGTTGCTATGTCTCAGATCACCACAATAATTGGTCTGAACTGTTACCTTGGGCAGACTTTGCTCGTAATAGCGCTATTAATGCTTCCTTCAAGTTATCCCCGTTCATGGCGAATTATGGGTTTCAACCATCCTTGTTGCCCGATTCATTCATGTCTCAGGGTATTCCGGCTTTGGAGGAGCATCTCTGGCAACTCCATTCCACGTGGGTGCAGATTCAGGATTGCCTTCATCGTTCTATGCAGTGCCAAAAGTTCCAGGCTGATCTTAGGCGTCTGCCCGCGCCTTCCTACCAGGTTGGTGAGAGAGTTTGGCTGTCCTCCCGCAACTTGAACCTTTGTGTGCCTTCCAATAAACTGGCTCCCTGTTATGTTGGTCCTTTTTGAATACTCCAACCGGTCAATCCTGTGGCCTACGCTCTTGACCTTCCTCCTGCAATGCGCATCTCCAATGTTTTTCATGTCTCCCTCTTGAAACCATTGGTTTGTAATTGGTTTACCACTGTGTGGCCTCGTCCCCATCCTATCTTTGTTGACAACCATGAGGAGTATGAGATCAGCAGCATTATTGACTCTTGTATGTCCAGGGGCCGTATTTGGTTCACTGTAGGGGCTACGGTCCGGAGGAGTGTTCATGGGTTCCCTCCTCTGATGTTCATGCTCCCACCCTCCTCCGTGCCTTCCATGGCCGTTTCCCCAATAAGCCTTTTGTCCTCCCGCGGGGGAGGGGTCGTTGAGGGGAGGGTACTGTCAGGGTTTTTTCCCTGCCTTGTTTGCCATGTGCTGCTGGCAGCCAATTTCCTCACCTCTCTTGCTGACTCTGGTGCATACTATGTGATGCTGCTCATTTCCTGCACTTCCTTTTATGGCCAGACTGGTGTACATCATCCGTGTGAGACAGGATGCAGTCTCAGAATTGTGATGTCATCACTTATTATTTAAAGGGCCTCTGTTCAGTATGCTTTGCCCTTGCGTTGTCTCAGACCTGATTGTGAAAGCTCCTGTGTATTACCTGGCTGTCTGACGTCCCTCCTGGTTCCTGATCCCTGGCTTGTTCTTGACTCCGCTGTTCTCCTTGTTCCTGATTCCGGCTCGTCTGACTATTCGCTTTGGCTCCTGACTCGGCTCGTCTGACTACCAGCTCTGGTTTTGATTACTGGCTTGTTATTTGACTTGTGGACTTTTTATTAATTTTTGCTATTAATAAAGGTGTGATTATTTTTGCACTTCTCGTCTCAGTCTGATTCCTGGCTCCCTGACACTTAGGTGTCGTTGATGCTTTTGGAGAACTCATTCCAGTATTGCTGGATTAGAGGGCAAGTCCACTAAATGTGCGATAGGTTACCTACTACTCCACACTTTCTCCAACAGAGTGGGGATGCTTGCAGGTATATACTTTGTAGTCTTTTCAGACCATCCGGAGAGTAATTTGTAGTTCATTTCTACTATTGTTTGTGATAGTGATTATTTTTTAATTGTTTCGAAAAAATTTCCTTCATCATGAGTCGGTCAGTTCTATATTAAGCTTGTTTTCCCATTTTTGTATATAGGATGGTTTGCAATCGAGGTGGGGGGGAGAGTGTTGAAGTATTTTATGTATCAGAGATATATGAGATCTAGAAATGTCAGGGTTGGAGTAGAATGTTTCAAATGGCGTGAGTGGTATAGTTATATCTGACTCTATTGTTTGGGCGATGTCTGTGTTCGTATATGTCCGTCAGTTAGGAAAATATGTGCTGGGATATTTGATAGTTTGTCATTGATTTTAGGTGTTTGTGGGAATTTGAAGCAAAGCTGTCATGGGTGATATAAGGCTTGAGATTTTTGGGTTTGCGTGTAGTAAATTGTCCCATTTTTTAATGTGCTATCTATATAATAATTGGAGTGCTCGTCTTTATGTCTGTATTTTGGTGGGGTCCAACACAGTTCACTGAGATTCTTTTTTCCCATCATTTGGGATTCAAATTGGGTCCAAGGTTTTGTGGGGGGTGAGTGGTTCCATGCCACTATTCGAAAAGAGCAAGAGTGGGAGCTATGGCTTCCCTGGAGCCTAGTACAGGAGGGTGCCCCACTATTCAAGCAAGGTGAAAGGCCCTATAATAGTCTAGTAGATTAGGAGCTCCTATTCCTCAGTTTTCTTTAGCTAGATATAAAAAAAATGGAATTCTCGCCTTGCGTTGAGACCAAATGAATGACTCTATCATTTCATAAATCTAGAGGTTATGGGGCCCATTTATCAAGCTGCGGATGGAGCTTGAGGGCCAGTGTTTCTGGTGAGCCTGCAGGCTCGCCAGAAACAGCAGTTATGAATCAGCGGTCTAAAGACCGCTGCTCCATAACCTGTCCGCCTGCTCTGAGCAGGTGGACAGACATTGCTGCAATTCAACCCGATTGGGTTGATTGACACCCTCCTGCTTTGATAAATATCCCCCAATGTCTGAAATAAGTAGAGATATTTAGGTATTATAGTCGTCTTGATCGCATGGGTTCTGCCCATCCACGAGAGATTGCCTTTTTTATGCCAGGAGTCCAATAGTTTCTGTGTTTCTTTTTGTAGAGGAATATAGTTGAGGTCATATAAATCTGATCTGTGTGGAGTTATGTATACACCGAGGTAGTGTATTTTGGTTTTAATGAGGAAGTCTGTGTGATTTGTGAGGTATTGGATGTCTTGGTCCGGGAGAAAGACGGTTATGAGTATCGACTTATCCATATTAATAGAGAAATTTGAGACATTTTTGAATAATGCAAGCTCTCTGAGGAGGGTGGCTATGGCTAGGGTGGGGGATTTTAGTGTAAATATAATGTCATCTGCATATAGCAGACATTTTTGGTGGATAGGACCAAAGGTTATCCCTTGAATTTTGGGGGTTTGCCTGAAATGTGCAGCAAAGTTTTCGACTGTTAAAGCGAATACGAGTGGTGAGAACGGGCACCCTTGCCGTGTCCCATTTTTACTGGGGAAACTATAGGATAGTACACCATTGGCTCTTACCCTAGCCATTGGAATTGTATATAATGCTGGAATGCCGGTAGGAAAATGTTTGGGATGCCGAACTTTGACAGGGTGGACCACATAAATTCCCAGTCTACCCTATCAAAGGCTTTCTCCGCATCAGTGGAAAGTATGACTAAAGGTGTTCAATTCTTATCGGCCAAGAATAAGGTTTGTAGTACTCATATCGTGTTATCTTTGGCCTCTCTGCTGGGGATGAAGCCTACTATGTCTGTGTGGACCAGGTCTGGTAGTATTTTATTCAACAGTTGTGCTAATATCTTGGCCTATAGTTTTATATCTATGTTAAGTAGTGATATGTGTCGGTAATTTGATACTAGTTCTTGGGGTTTTCCTGTTTTTTTTAAATAACTGATATTGTAGCTTCTAAGAGGGATGGTGGCAATTTGGATGTTTGGTCTATTGAATGATACATCTTTAGTAATTGCGGACTGAGTAGTTGCTGGTAAATTTGATAGAATTTTGGTGTAAATCCATCCGGGCCAGGGGCTTTACCAGATGGGAGAAGTTTAATGGCCATGTGGACTTCTTGGTGTGATATAGATGCTTCCAATTCTATGCTTTGTTCTTGTGTGAGGTTAGGGAGTTGAACCTGGGAAAGGTACGAATGTATTAATGCTATTTTGTTAGTAGGGTCCTGTTGATGAAGGTTGTATAAAGAGGTGTAGTATTCAGCAAATTGGGTCACTGTGTTGGTGCTATGAGAGTGTGTTTTTTTTTATTTACATCTATTATTTGTTGAATAAATTATTTGTAGTGTTGTTTTCTTTCATGTAAGTGGCAAGAGTCCATGAGCTAGTGACGTATGGGATATGCATTCCTACCAGGAGGGGCAAAGTTTCCCAAACCTCAAAATGCCTATAAATACACCTTTTGAAGCCCAATTCCTCTCAGAGTACATTGTTTGTCAGAGGGATGTGAAGGGAGTATTGCCTGATGATTTAGTGGTTTCACCCATGGGAAATCCTTTCAAAGGCTCTCTGTAATCGGTCACAGGGATTCATCCCCTGCCTCCCTTTTCAGATTGATGTTATACTCCTATACCATTACCTCTGCTGATATTTTTAAGTACAGTACTGGTTTGGCTGTCTGCTATATGTGGATGGGTGTCTTCTGCTAAGTATATATCATTTTTTAGACACTCATAGCTATGTTTGGCGCTTTATGTTATAAAGTTTTAAATATATGTATTTGCTTATATTTGCCATGAGTCAGGTCTATGTTTATTTCCCTTTTGCAGTCTAACAGTTTCAGTATGGAATTTATATTTTGGGGAGTTTATTTAAGTAAAAACATTTCTTACCTCAGTTTTTCAAATGTAACTTTGTTTTTCAAAATTTTCACGGGCAAACTAGGCTCGCGAGGATGCAAAATGCTGTTTTTTATTGCGTCATTCTTTGCGCAAAGTTGCGTCTGTTGTGACGCGAGTCGCGTCATTTCTTCCGTATTTGTTGACGCAAAAGTTGCGTAATTTCCTCGTGTTAGCTTGGGCGGCAAAAGTTTTTTTCTCTGCATTTGTGTCATCTTTGTTTGCATCATTTTTGGCGCCTAAATTTGTTATATTAAGCCTCTCCCTCTTTGGCTCGCTGCTTTCATTTTATTATAGAGAGCTATGATGCTTGCTTTTGATTTTATTTTTTTCTATAAAAATTCTATCATGATTTTTTTCTATTTTCTGAAACTGTTACATTGTGGAAATTGAATATTTTGTCTAAATGATATTTTTCTTTGTTACATTTTCCGAGATGTCTCAAACTTATCCTGCCACTGATGTTACTGTGGAAACCAAGATGCCTAAACACAATTCTACCAAAAGCTAGGTGTTTTATTATTGTCAAGCTGATTTTATTCCCTCAGCTTAATTATGGGCACTTATTTTATCATATTATTATATGCTGATAATTTTTCTATGTGTACAATTACATTTACTGGTTTTACTTTCTCAGTTTAATGTACCTAATAGTTCTGCAGATATAAAAATGTTACTGTTGCAGCCATAAGAAGGCTATGACTGCTATTGCGACTTCAAATAAATGTAAAGGTCTTTCCAAACTTGTTATAGATTTATTCAATTTCGTACTGACTGGCAGCATACTTAAGTATCTTCTGCTAATGAGGTTCCTTTCTCTCAGAGGATCCTGCATCACAGATAGTAATTGACTAATCTTCTTTTTTTAAATTGAACATTTTCGTTCTCTTTTAAGGAAGTATTGTTAAACTTACGAATTGAGGAGTCTAGTTCTCCTAATATCTAAGTTGATAATCATTTAAATTCTGTGTTTAAACATTTCTAAGGTTGCTCCTGAGGTTTTTCTAGATGCTATCAGATGCTATCTGTAATATGTTTGCTAAAGAATGGTCTAAACCTGGTTCCTTTTTGGGAATGTACTGCTATTCCTATTTTCAGTACTTTGTATTTTCATTTTGCTGCTGCTTCAACTTTCGGGTTGGACAGTCAGCGTAACAGTTATCAGATTCTGAAGTATATAACGTTGTTTTTTGCTTTAATATGTGAATCATTTTATTTATGATACTGCATTTGATGTACTTTAAGATTAATGTCAAATCTATGTTTTTAGCTATTCTATTTAGAAGAGCTTTATGGTTTGCATCTTGAAATTCTGACATGGTGCCTAAAATATAAATTATTATCTCTATCTTTTCAGGGTAATAATTTGTTTGGTTCTGAATTTGATTGCATTATCTCCATTATATCTGGGGATAAGGGAGTTTTTTTCTGCCCTTAGATAAGTAATTTAAGGGTAAATTTGAAGCTCTCATTTGTTTTCATTCCTTTTGTCAGAATAGAGAACAGAAAACCTCTCATTTCCCTAAGGCTTCTGGCTCTAATTATAGACTATCTCCGAAATTGGAATAATTACAAGCCTTATAAGAAACCAAATTTATCCTTTAAGGCTGCATGTAGGTACGGTCCTCAAACCAGTTCTTCTGCTGTGGAGGGGGGCAGATTAAGTTATTTCAAGACATTTGGACAGGTTCAGTCCAAAATCGATAGAATATTGTTTCTCAAGGGTTTCGAATAGATTTTAGAATGAGACCTTCCTTGGGAAGATTCTTTCTTACTCATGTTGCAACAAACCCTGTAAAGGCTCAGGCTTTTCTGAAATGTGTTTCAGAACTACAGTTTTCAGGGGTAATTGTACTAGTTCATCAGCAGGAACAGGAATTGGATTTCTATTTTCAATCTTTTCATTGTCCCTAAGAGGGAAGATTTTTTCAGATCCAATCCTGGGTCTGAAAACTTTAAATCGTTTTGTAAGAGTCCCAACTTTCAAGATGGTGACTATAAGGACTATTCTACCTTTTGTTTAGCAAGGTTATTTTATGTCCACTATAGACTTACAGGTCGCTTCTTTTCACTTTTCGATTCATCCAGAACACTTTTGTTTTCTGAGATTCTTTTTTCTAGACAAGCATTACCAATTTGTTGCTTTTCCATTTGGCCTAGCAACAGCACCAAGATTTTCCTCGAAGGTTCTTGGTGTTTTTCTTCCTGTAATCAGGGGGTAAGGTATTGCAGTGTTTTTGGACAATGTCTTGGTAGTAGTTCAGTTTTTTCTTTTAGCTGAATCTCACACGAAACAACTACTGTTGTTTCTTCAAGTATAGGGTTGGAGGACTATTTACCGAAGAGATACTTGATTCTTCAGACAAGGTCACCTTTTTTAGGTTTCCAAGATAGATTCAGTGTCTATGACTCTTTCTTTAACAGACAAGAGACAAATGAAATTGGTCTTAGCTTGTCTAAACCTTCAGTCTCTATAATTCTCTTCAGTGATTATGTGCATGAAAGTTTTAGGTCTTATGATCGCTGCATCGGACGCAATCTCCTTTGCTTATTTTCCTATGAAACCTTTACAGCTTTTGCATGTTGACCCAGTGGTGCAGGGATACTTTTATCCCAACACTCATCTCTCTATTACTTGGTGGTTTAACCATCAACTTATTGTTTTAAGGGGCCTCCTTTGTTCGTACTTCCTGAATTGTAACCACAACAGTTGCAAGTCTTTCAGGTTGGGGAGCTGTCTGGGGATCTCTGACAGCACAAGGGGTTTGGAATCCTCAAGAGGCGGGGTTTCCAATCAATATTTAGAACTCTGTGCTATTTTTAGAGCTCTTCAGGCTTGGCCTCTATTTGAAGAGAGAACTTTACTTTTGTTTTCAATCAGACAATGTCACAGACAGTGGCATATGTCAATCATCAAGGGGGACTTGCAGTCCTTTAGCGATGAAAGAAGTATCTTTGATATTTTCTTGGGCAGAATCCAACTCTTGTCAAGACTCTGCGATTCATATCTCAGGTGTAGACAATTGGAAAGCGGATTATTTCAGCTGTCGTTTTTATTCATCCGGGGAGTGGTTTCTCCATCCAGATGTGTTTTTTTTTCAACTTGTACAGATGTAGGGTCTTCTAGAATTAGATCTGTTGGCCTCTCACCTGAACAGGATTCTTCAGATACCTTTCCAGGTTTTATGATTTTCAGGCGGAAATTTTAGCAGTTCTGTGTTTTATCAACCTGCTTTCTTTTTTCCATCTCTGGTTCTTCTTCCAAAGGGTGATCTCTAAGATTATAATGATGTTTCTGATAGCACCAGCATGGCCTTTCAGGTTTTGGTATGCGGACTTTGTCCGAATGTCCAGTTGCCAGCTTTGGTCTCTTTTTATAAAACCAGACCTTTTTTTGTCTCAAGGCCCAGTTTTTCATAGGATCTCAAATTTATAAATTTGAAGGCATGGAATTTTAACACTTAGTTTTTGTTCATAGAAGTTTTATGACTAAGTTATTTTTTCTCTATGATACAGTTTTATAAATCTGTTTCAAGGAAATTTTGTTTGGAAATTCTATATTTCAGGGTGTTCCTCTTATGATTATTCTTGGCATTCTTTTGAATTCCTAGGATTTTACAGTTTCTTCAGGATGATCTGAATTCAGGTTTTTGTATGTAAATCCTTTGAAAGGACAAAATCTCTGCTTTTTTGTCTTATTTCAGAAACAGATTGTTCAGCTTCCTGATTTTCACTGTTTGGTTCAGGTTTTGTTTCGTATCAAGCCTGTTATTAAATCAATTTCTCCTCCTAGGAGTCTCAATTAGTTTTTTTTAGTTTTTGCAGGTTTTTCCTTTGGAGTCTCTGCATTTTTTGGTTATTTATCTACTTTCTTAGAAAGTGTTATTTCTTTCTCTTCTGCTAGAAGAGTTTCTGAATGGTCTGTTCTCTCTTGTGAGTCTCCTTATCTGATTTTCATCCAGATAAGCTATTTTTGCAAGAGATCTCTTACATCTTTTTGCATTAGGTTGTGAACTTTTAACAACATTAATGGAGAGATTATTGTTTCTTCTTTGTATCCTATCCCTAGGAATACTCCTAAAGAATCTTTACATTCTTTAAATGTGGTAAGAATTTTGCATTATTATGTTGAAACTACTTAGATTTCAGTAAGACTTCTAGTCTATTTGTTATTTTTTCTGGTTGCAGAAAAAGTCTGAAAGCTTCTGCCATTTCCTTGGCATCTTGGTCGGAGCTTTGATTTTTAAAGCTTATTTGGAGGAGGAGCAGTATTCGCCTCAGTGTATTACAGCTCATTCTACTAGATCAGTCGCTATATCTTGGGTATTCAAGAATGAAGCTTCAGTTGATCAAATTTGCATAGCAGCAGCTTGATCTTCTTTGAATATTTTTACTAATATTTTACCTTTTTGATGTGTTAGCTTCTTCTAAAGCAGTCTTTGGTAGAAAGGCTCTTCAGGCAGCTGTCTGTTTGATTCTAGTGCCTATGATTTGAGTTTTTTATAGTTTTTCTGAAAAACTTAATTAATATTTGGATTTAATTTCTCAGCGGAAATAGCTGTTTTTATTTTATCCCCCCCTCTCTAGTGATTCTGTGGACTTCCACATCTTAGGTATTATATCCAATACGTCACTATCTCGTGGACTCTTGCCACTTACATGAAAGAAAACATAATTTATGTAAGAACTTACCTGATAAATTAATTTATTTCATAGTGGCAAGAGTCCATGAGACACACCCTATTTTTTGGTGGTTATGATTTTTTTGTATAAGAGCACATTATTTTTTCCAGTTCCAGTTGTGGTGGGAGGTGTAGGCATTTTGAGGTTTGGGAAACTTTGCCCCCTCCTGATAGGAATGTATACCCCATACGTCACTAGCTCATGGACTCTTTCCACTATGAAAGAAATGAATTTATCAGTTAAGTTCTTACATAAATTATGTTTTTTCAGGGATCTAGCCATTAGTCGGCCTGCCTTATTATTCTCAGCTAAGTACTTGGCCTTCATTGTGATGGCTCTCAAGTGTGCATTTTTAATAAGGTATTTGTTGAGTTCTTCTCTTGCTTGTTGTAGTTCTGTTAAATGCTGTGTGAGTGAGTTATAGTACTCTGATCTGAGTTTGTGTTGTCTGCAAGTATGTTGTATAAGTTCGCCTCTTATGTACCATTTATAGGCTTCCCAATTGTTCGAGGGTAAGGTTGTGTCTGGGTTATTATGAGTAAAGTATTCTATAGTTTTTTCGGTAATGTTGGTGACTAGTAGTGCGTCTGTATGGACATAATCGTTTAATTTACATGTGTTGTAAGTTAATGGTTTGGAGGACCACAGGAAGGTATTGAGGACCATGGTATGGTTTGACCAAGCTGCATGGGTTATTTGGGAGCTAATTAAAGGAACATTAAACCCACATTTTTTCTCCCAAGATTCAGATAGAGAATACCATTTTAAACAACTTTCTAATTTACTTGTATTATCTAATTTGCTTCCCTTCTCTTGCTATTCTTTCCTGAAAAGCATATCTAGATAGGCTCAGTAGCTGCTGATTGGTGCCTGCACATAGATGCCTCATGTGATTGGCTCACTCATGTGCATTGCTATATCTTTAACAAAGGATATCTAGAAAATCAAGCAAATTAGTTAATAGAAGTAAATTGGAATGTTGTTTAAAATTGTATTCTCTGTCTGAATCATGAAATGCATTTTTTCGGTTTATTGTCCCATTAATGATGATATAGTGGTTTGGTCACAAAATATGTAATCTAGGCATGTGTAGATGTGCTGAGGGTTTGAGAAAAAGGAATAGTCTTTAGTTTCAGGGTCTGAGGTTCGCCGAGTTTTGATTAAGGGGATAATTTGCAACGCAGACCAGTTCGCTTTAATTTGGCTTTTGGTCATGTGTATGAGCGACCTGTCAAGGCATCAAGTTGTGGGCAAATGGGGAAATTTAAATCACCTCCTGTTATTATCGGAACTTTTGCTACATCGATTAGGTGATTAATGGCTGCACGAAATAAGGCGGATGTTGAGCGGTTGGGCGCATACAGGTTTACTATTGTAATCGGTCTTACATAATAGAGTCCTACTACAATCAAAAGCCTACCCTCGGAGTCTGAATGTTTGTGTAGTAGTTCAAATGATAAGTTTTCCAAAACAATATTCCTACACCTTTTTTTTATTTGTACCTGAACTAAAAAAGGGTTGGTCATAGTAGAGCTTTGAGATGTTTGGCTCTTTGGTCTTTATGAAGTGTGTTTCCTGGATGAGAGCAATATCTAACTTTGCTTGTGAAAGTCATGGAGAGCTATAGTTAGTTTCCCTGGGGATAGGAAGCCCTTAACATTTTGTGTAGCAGTGTTAAAATGACTGTTGGAGGGCATAGTCGTTAATGAGTGTGTTATATGTATCAACTTGATGGGTGCTGTAATCAAGTAGATGTATTTAGGAGATTTGGGTGACTACTGTCTGGTTTGAGGGGGAGGGGGACAATGGGTGCGGTAAGGTAATGAGAAAGTGTTTTAGTAAAAATTGGTTAAGAGAGGAATTTGAGGACAAGGGTATAACCTGTAAACAAAGGGTGTAAACACAAATAAACAGGACTCGCAATCAGGGCGGGATAACAATAAATACAACAGTATAAATTGAAATATAGTCCTATCTGGAACATAGCAGAAACTGACAGGTTGTCAATTTATGCATTGTTCTGTGACATACCTTAGGTTATAATGAGCATACTAATTCCAAGTTGTAGTCAGGAAGAAAACATTAATATAATGTTGTAAGCAACAAGAAATAGCAATAATAAAAGCAAGCAGTCTATAAAACATTATTACACTCCTTATAAATGTGTTATAAACTCATGGTTGAGTAGAGTATTACTCTCCCCAGTTTTTTGGGGTAGTAGTCTAGGAAAATTGTAGGCTGGTTTTCCACTTTAGAAATGTTCATGTGAATTCTGTAGCGGTGAGTGGAATCTTCTCTTTAGAGTGAGGTGCTGCAGCTTCTGCCCAGGTCTTTCTTTGAGGTTTGGGGTGCTGTTTAGGTGGTTTGGAGGTTAGGTGATCCTCAGCTTCTAAGTTATGTGGTGGAGGTATGTTTAGTTCTTTGCAGAAAGAGTCAGTCTCCCCTGGGTCTTGACAGATGTATTGTTTGCCATTCTTATTTATTAACAGGGACACTGGGAATCCCCATCTGTAGGGTATTTGCAGGGAGTGTAGGTGTGTAGTAAGGTGTGCAAACTTTCATCTTCTGTAGGGTTTTGGTCAAAAAGTCCTAGTAGATTTGGATACGAGACTCTAGGTGAGAGAAGCTTGGTTGTGCTCTTGAGAAGTTGTGGATTTTTTCTCTGTCCCTATAGGTCTGGAAGCGTAGTATAACATCTAGTGGAGGTTGGTTGTCCCCTGGCTTGTGGCACAAAGATTGATGCACTCTCTCTAGCAGGATTTCTTCCATCACCACTGAATTTGCAATAGCGATTGAAATAAACTCTCTAAATATTCTGGTAATGTCTCTCCATTCACAGTCTCTGGTATACCTCTTATTCTCAAGTTGTTCCTGCGTGTTCTATTTTCTATATCATCAAGTTTATTTTCAAGATCTGTGTCTGTTGGTTGGAGATAGTGTGTGACATTTTGTCCATATATTTAACAAGTTCTTCCCTGTCGTCTTCTAACGCCTCAACTCTGAACACAAGTTCATTAATATCCTTTTTAAGATCAGGGCATTCTTCTCGTATACAGGCTTTTACTTGGCTATTGCTTTTAATGTAACCGGGCTTTCTTCTGAGGTAGTTGCATCTGCTGGCGAGCTGGGGCTCGCTGAGGGAGAGGGCGCATCTGCAACTGGGTCTTCCCTATCTTCATCTGTTAGTGTATTCGTATCTTTGTGTTTGTTTAGACTCTTAAAATAGTTATTTACAGAACTTGTTGCATGTATTATTGGTTTCGTACTTTTGTCAGCCTTACTTGCTCTGCGTTGAGCCATGTTTATATGCAATGGTATAGTGATGGCGACCTTGAAAAAAAGGCTGATTCTATATTTATTAAGCAGTGTCTCTGATATCTTATAAGAGCTTGAACATGGTAATAAGTTTTAAGCTCAACCTATCTATTCTGTTATCATAGGCCAGATTTTATTGAAGCTTATGCTGCGTGTTTGTATAGCCGAGAAGCTGGGTTACATCGTGGTTCACACTGTTTTCTTGTGGTCTGGTGAAGTAAGGTCGTTTTTATTCATTTGATGTAGTTGTCTTAGCTGCAGATACATTGACCGCATGGGCCTTAATTTATCAGACTTGTATAGGCCATGTACTTAATGCTTGTACAAATGTCTTTTTAACCTTGCATCAGAGCGTGTGCTTGCTCTGATGCTTTATATGGTGCTGGTGTCTAGCGTTGCCATTCTCGTGCGACTTAGTTGCCAGCGGCAGGAGGACCTACAATTATGGCCAGCCTGTGGATCCGTCAAGGAGGTTGCTCCGAGATGCCGCCTTGTATGCCTTGCGGCTGTGCCCGCTGTATCGCAGCAAGTCAGACATGCGCCATAAGCTTTTTTGCTAAAAAGGTAGCCGGTATGTGCTCTGAGTGATTGGCTTCACTAGTCACTTCTTTTCTACCTAAAACGAGCAGGAATCAGTGTCTGGTCATGAATCCCGTTCTCCTTGTGTGTGGAGCTCTACACAAGTGCGGCCATCTCCGACGACCACAGGCTCCACCCCTAGAGCCGGTCCATTTTTGGTTCAAAACCTGGATTACGCTGATTGGTGGCTAAATGTAGTCTCCAATAAGCAAGCGCTATCCAGGGTGCTGAACCTAAAATGGGCCGGCTCCTAAGCTTTACATTCCTGCTTTTTAAATAAAGATAGCAACAGAACAAAGAAAAAATTATAATAGGAGTAAATTAGAAAGTTGCTTAAAATGGCATGCTTTATCTGAATCATGGGTTTAGTTTCCCTTTAAGGAGTAACCAGGATAAGTGCATCAGCAGATAGATAAAGCAGACAAAATGGCACATATAGTACTATAAACAATCTTTAAAAAAATTAAGAGCCAAATCTAATTTATTTATAATATACTCTCCAGGGCATATTAATGTTGAACATATAGTACTGTCTTTGTGACCACAAGATCATCATTTAAACGTTGAGAGTAGAGGGTGACCCAGAAATTAAGCCCACTTAGAAAGGGCTAATTATCTCAACCACCATTACCCAATGCCAATCCTGAAGGATACTACAGATCAATGGCTGTTCTGTTGTAACTGTCCTCTGCAAGGATATAAGCTTAGGGCTCAGGACACATGAAAAGACTATGAATTTGTAAGAATCAGTGTCTATAAAAAACCTGCTTTCCTGTGTGTTTCCTTGAGGTCCAGCATGCTGCTGCGCCATTGAGTGCATTTGAACTATGAGTAACTTCAGATCTCCTTGTGGGGTGAGCTCTTTATTTCCATTATGTCATTGAATCAAATTGGATGAGGGCAAATTTTAAGCAGCATAACTACTACTCCTGTAGAAAAAAGGTGCTGAATCAATTTTAGTTACTATAATGGCTGGATTTCCTTAGATGCAGCTGTTAATCTGCATATTTACCAGCCACTCGTCACAGCTCCCAATATTGCTGCCTATCATGGCAGCTTCCCAGACACGTCCCCACAAGTCTCTTACTTTTGTAAGCGTTTATTGGGTTTTTTGTTTTGTCTATCATCCTACATTTTGTTTTTCTTTTTTACATTACTCGGAAACATTTGGAAAGAATGATGTCTTGATCTGGTCATTCATTGCCTTCTGGACTAGCTGACCATTTTTCCAGTTTCTCAATCAGAACAAGTTTAGGTTTTTATTCCACCCACTTTATGGTTCCAGTTTTGTGCTTGACATTTTCAGGACCACCATATTTATGAAGAGTCTTTATTTTGTGTTTTGTGGATTTATATATCCAGTGCTTATTTAGGGTAATTTTCAGGAACATTCCATTGGTTAGGATTTTATAATAATCTTTAGATAGATGTTGTCAATTGTGCCCAGTGTCTTATGAAAATAAAAATTCCAGTTAAACCTATGTAGATCAGCAACCATATTATGCGTCAGACCACCTATTGGATCCTCATTTCGTGTTTAGTAGAATGATGTGATTTTCAAGGAAGGATTCTTGTTCAGCCCACTAAACTGTTTTTGCCAACTCACCTGTTATAGGCTAGAGTGTTGTCTCAGAAGTCTGGAGAAATGATCTTATCTAGGAGATCTCTGCTGTTTAAACATTTACGGCTAGATTACAAGTGGCACGTTTTTTTGTAAGCGAAAACACCGCTAGCGGTAAGCTTTTTGCACTGTTCGGGTTGCGCTGGTATTAAAAGTTCCAAAAAAACGTATTTTGCGGTAGTGTTAGCCTTTTTTTTTTCCATCGCCTGTTTGCATTCCCCATAGAAGCCAATGGAATAGAAAATTGTTGGGATAAAAAACACCCATCGCGCATACAACATAGCATACAGTATTAACAAATGTGAAATATTTACAGAAAATAGTTAAAATCTTTATTAAATATTGCATCAATATATTTTATCATGTTTTTATCTGCTTAATTGCAAAGGGCTCTAATGCGCATATATATACTGTATATATATATATATATATATATATATATATATATATATATACTGTATATGTGTACATATATATTATTGTTTTTATATGTATATATGTGATTGTAAATACATATATACACCTATAAATACATTAATATATATGTGTACACATATATAAACATATCTATATACATACAAATACATCTTTAGAAATGTATATGTATGTGTCTCAGTGTTAAAGCCATTTGCCTGCCTTTTTTTTCTAGCATCTCCAATCTTTGAGCCCTTATAACTTTTTTGTTCAATATTTTCTTGAAATACTTTTTATTAGACAGTGTTAATATGAGTGTAACTGTACTTTGTAATGCATTTTTGAAGTGTTTTGTGCAACTTTTTTGTTTCGGAACTTAGTTAACCAAAGCTCTGAGATCCCGGAAAGGATTGAAGCGTAAAATGCGATAGTGCTAGTGCAACCGCGATTTCCCCCACTTGTAATATCAGTGGAATGCTTGCGGAAACACAATATTGGTAACGCAGAACCATAGATAGATAGATAATGCTTAAATACGAATGTACATGTTATTGAGTCCTTAATTCTCAAGGACAAGGGCTTCCCCGGTCAGATTAATTTCAAATTATATAGGTCCATACACTGGCAATTACTAAAAACATGTTTGTGTGATTGTGTGAGAGGAAGACTGGCCACTGAGTCTGCAGGTTCTAGAGTTTTTCCATGATCTAATGTGTATGGATAATGGATATAACCAGGAGTGGAAAAATATTGCTATAGTTTAACAGTCAGATTAAAACATTTACTAGGTACTCAATAGGTACTCCGTATTAAATACAGGAAAAAGCCTTTGCTACAACTGTTGGCATTGAAGGCAGTTTTGCTTGTCAAGTGTCAAAACTTGTGAATTTACCCTGTGTTGCTCCTCAATGATTTTTCATCAAGATTCTGTGGGTTTTAACAAATAGCTCCTTTGTTTCTTATTAATTTTTTATCACTTTTTCTGAATCGTAAAATGGATGAGAAGACTCTTCTGCACAGGATTAATATCGAGATTTTACATTTAAAGTATAAGGTAATAAGGAAGTTTTAATAACATTTATTATCCATTTCCCCTCTTTTCTAGATCTGGAAATGGAATAAATTATTTCTAAGCTTTTTGGAGAGTTGTATTTGTTCTTCTATCATTATAGCGTACGAGATTAGCAAGAATGCACCTCTGTTTACAATGAGAACTCTTCCTTCCCTCCCCTGTTGGACTGTTATTTATTCTAATGCTAATCTTTCATTTGAATACCTCATTGTGTCTAGCATGTATTTGATTTATTGTTTAGTATCCCTTTAAATGCTTTCTCTTTTCCAACATGGTTGCATAGGTATGTGAGTAAATTTATGGAAGTATTTATATGTGTGGGTGCATTTGCATACATTTATGTATTTATAGAATATGTATGAATGCACGATTCTTTACATCATAATGTCTGTGGTGTATATTCTTTTATTTTATTGATTTTATTTTTCTTATTAATTCCTCACTCAATCCTACACTGTCTCTTCTTTACTGCCTTATATTTAGTATTATATGAGTATTTTGTAACTATTAACCATTTGAAGGTCTAAATTTTTGTATTCTTTATATTATAAATCTTTACCTTAAACTTACGATAAGGAAAGATATTTATGATGATAGAGGTGATAATGTAGAGACACTGTGGGTTGAAATAAAGAGTGGGGGGAATCCAAAAAATGTGTTATTAGGTACATGCTACAAGCCCCCCAACATTAGTGACATGGAAGAAGCTCAACTGCTAAAGGAAATGCCTCTAATAAAACCAATGTTGTAATTAAGGGAGATATTAACTACTGCAAAATAAATTGGGCCAGTGAAACTAGCAATACTACTAAGGGGGAAAGATTTTTTAATACGCTCAAAGATAACTTCATAACTGGATTTCATGCTATAAAATAATACAGAAATATAATCAAACATAAAGGTGAAAGAACATTTAGGTAACAGGGATCATAACATGGTCACATTTGAAATCACTTTCCATAAACAGTGTTACATGGGTTCAACCAAGACTTTTCATTTGAAAAAGGCAAAATTCAATGATTTAAGGGAATAGTTAAATAGCATACATTTTGATAAATTATTCTTAAATAAAAATACAGAGGATAATTGTCAAACATAAAACATTGTAAAAAAAATTAAAATACAAATAGGTACAATCAGATGTGAGAGGGGAAGGCTGAGGTGCTAAACCATTTCTTCAGTATGCACAAGAGAGGAACCAATGGGTGAGACATGGAAACATCAAGAACATACAAGCTCATACCAGTAACTGGGTTATCTACACTGTGTGCACAATTATTAGGCACGTGAGTATTTTAACCAAATCATCATTTTTATGCATATTGTCCAACTCCAAGCTGTATAAACGTGAATGCCTATTTGATTTAAGCATATCAGGTGATGTGTATTTGTTTAATGAGGGAGGGTGTGGCCTTAGGAGGTCAACACCTTACGTCAACGTGTGCATAATTATTAGGCATCTTCTTTTCCTCAGGTAAAATGGGCCCTAAAAAAGAGATTTAACTGACTCGGAAAAGTAAAAAATTGTAAAAAAAAGTCTTTCAGAGGGATGCAGCACTCATGAAATTGCTAAGATATTGGGGCGTGATCACAGAACCATTGAACGTTTTGTTGCAAATAGTCAACAGGGTTTCAAGAAACGTGTTGAGAAAAAAAGACGCAAATGAACTGCCAAAAATTTGAGAAAAATTAAACGTGAAGCTACCAGGAATCCATTATCCTCCAGTGCTGTCATATTCCAGAACTGCAACCTACCTGGAGTGCCCAGAAGTACAAGATGTTAAGTGCTCAGAGACATGGCCAGGGTAAGGAAGGCTGAAACCGACCATCACTGAACAAGACACATGAGTTGAAACGTCAAGACTGGGCCAAGAAATATCTGAAGACAGATTTTTCAAAGGTTTTATGGACTGATGAGATGAGAGTGACTCTTGACGGACCAGATGGATGGGCCCATGGCTAGATCAGTAACTGTTCCACTTCAACTCAGTGGCAGCAAGGTGAAGGTGGGGTACTGGTATGGGCTGGTATTATTAAAGATGAGCTAGTTCGACCTTTTCGTGTGGAAGATGGACTCAAAATCAGCCCCCAAACTTACTGCCACTTTTTAGAAGACACTTTTTTCAAGCAGTGGTACAGGAAAAAATCTGCGTCTTTCAAGACCATGATATTTATGCTGGACAATGCTCCATCGCATGCATTGAAATACTCCACTGTGTGGCTAGCTAGTAAAGTCCTTAAAGATGAAAGAATGACATGTCCCTCTTCTTCACCTGACCTAAACCCTATTGAGAACTTGTGGGCCCTTCTTAAATGGGAGATTTACAGTGAAGGAAAACAGTACACCTCTCCGAACAGTGTCTGGGAGGCTGTAGTTGCTGCTGCACAAAAAGTTGATCGTCAACAGTTCAAGAAACTGACAGACTCCATGGATGGAAGGCTTATGACTGTTTTGGAAAAAAAGGGTGGCTATATTGGTCACTGATTTTTTTTTTTTTTTTGGAAATGTCATAAATGTTTATTTGTAAATTTTTAATTGTTTGTTTATTATTATCACTTTAACAGGTGAAAATAAACAAGTGAGAAGGGAAAATTTTAATTTTTCATTTAGTTGCATAATAATTGTGCACACTAATAGTTGCCCAATAATTGTGCACACATAGATATTCTCCTAAGAAAGCCAAAACCTCACTTTTTTAAATATTCAGGTTTGAGGTTTATTAACATTTTGGATTGACTGTAGTTATTCAATAATGAAATTAATCCTCAAAAATACAACTTGCCTAATAATTGTGCACACAGTGTAGATAATATGAGTAAAAACTGGATAATATTAAGGTAAATAAAACTCCTTGTCCAGACTGAAAACACCCAAGCATTCTAAAGGAACTTAGCACTTTCTTAGCCAAACATCTACTCTTCATTTGTCAAGACTCAATATTTTCAGGCCTAGTACCCCTGGATTAGTATAAAGCTGATGTGGTGCCACTGATATCAGTAGTGGAGAAGTTACTGAAAGGGATTATAAAGTATTAAATGCAAGAGTATATTAAGGACAACAAGATTTTAAATCAGCATGTTTTTATGAGTAATAGACCATGTCAAAATATATTAATGAGATTCTATGAGGCGATAAGCAAGAGCATTGATAAAGATGAATCAGTTTATTTGCTTTGATTTTGCAAAGGCTTTTGATACAATGCAACATGAGAGATTATTGTACAAAATTAAGGGACTGGGAATATCTGAAAATGTTAGCTCATAGATAAATAACCAGATAAAAGACAGGGAGCAACATATTGTAGTAAATAAATCATACTCTAATTGGATAAAAGTAATTAGTAATATAGATATATAGCTATAGATATTTATTTTAAATGTATAGATACATAAATATATAGATAAATATATTTCTCTTGTTAAGTGTGTTCAGTCCACGGGTCATCCATTACTTATGGGATATATTCTCCTTCCCAACAGGAAGTTGCAAGAGGATCACCCAAACAGAGCTGCCATATAGCTCCTCCCCTCACATGTCATATCTAGTCATTCTCTTGCAACCCTCAACAAAGAAGGAGGTCGCGAGAGGAGCTGGAGTTTTTACTTAACTATTCTTCAATCAAAAGTTTGTTATTTTAAATGGCACCGGAGTGTGCTGTTTTTCTATCTCAGGCAGTATTTGGAAGAAGAAACTACCTGCGTTTTTTTTCTATGATCTTAGCAGGCGTAACTAAGATCCACTGGCTGTTCTCGACATTCTGAGGAGTGGGGTAACTTCAGAAACTGGGAATAGCATGCGAGGTCCTCCGCAAATGAGGTATGTGCAGTACATTATTTTCTGGGAATGGAATTGACTAAGAAAATACTGCTGTTACCGTATGATGTAAGTACAGCCTTAAATGCAGTAGTGGCAACTGGTATCAGGCTGATAAATGTATGCGCAGTCAAGTTATTTTCTAGGGACTAGAATTTGACTGAGAAAATACTGTTAAAACTGAAATAATACTTAAGCCTTATCTGCAGTGGTAGCGACTGGTAGCAGGCTTAGTGATAACTTTGCATGACATTGGAAAATGTTATTTTTTAATAAAACGTTTACTGGCATGTTATTCATTTTTGTGAGGTACTTTGGTGATAAATCTCTTTGGGCATGATTTTTTTCCACATGGCTGACATATATTTTCTGCATGGAAACCGTTATATCATAACTCTCCTCACATGTCAGTACCTGCGTCTCCCGCTCGGGAGATGCGTAGGATTGAGACGCCAAGTACATCTAGGCCCTTACAAATCACTTTACATGATATGGCTAATGTTATGAAAGAAGTATTATATAATATGCCCGAATTAAGGGGCAAGCGCGATAGCTCTGGGTTAAGGACAGAGCGCGCTGATGACACGAGAGCCATGTCTGATACTGCGTCACAATTTGCAGAACATGAGGACGGTGAGCTTCATTCTGTCGGTGACGGTTCTGATCCGGGGAGACTGGATTCAGAAATTTCAAATTTTAAATTTAAGCTTGAGAACCTCCGTGTGTTACTAGGGGAGGTATTAGCGGCGTGGTGGCAATCCCAGAGAAATTGTGTAGGTTGGATAGATACTATGCGGTACCGGTGTGTACTGACGTCTTTCCTATACCAAAAAGACTTACAGAAATTATTAGTAAGGAGTGGGATAGACCCGGTGTGCCTTTTTCCCCTCCCCCGATATTCAGAAAAATGTTTCCTATAGACGCCACCACACGAGACTTATGGCAGACGGTCCCTAAGGTGGAGGGAGCAGTTTCTACTTTAGCCAAGCGTACCACTATCCCGGTGGAGGATAGCGGTGCTTTCTCAGATCCAATGGATAAAAAATTAGAGGGTTATCTTAAGAAAATGTTTGTTCAACAGGGTTTTATTTTGCAGCCTCTTGCATGCATTGCGCCTGTCACGGCTGCAGCGGCATTCTGGTTTGAGTCTCTGGAAGAGGCGATTCGCACAGAGCCATTGGATGAGGCTTTGAGCAAAGTTAGAACCCTTAAGCAAGCTAATGCTTTTGTTTCAGATGCCGTAGTACATCTAACCAAACTTACGGCTAAAAATTCCGGATTCGCCATACAGGCGCGCAGAGCGCTCTGGCTTAAATCCTGGTCAGCGGATGTAACTTCCAAGTCTAAGCTACTTAACATTCCTTTCAAAGGGCAGACCTTATTCGGGCCCGGCTTGAAGGAAATTATTGCTGACATTACGGGAGGTAAGGGCCACGCCCTTCCTCAGGACAGGGCCAAACCAAAGGCCAAACAGTCTAATTTTCGTGCCTTTCGTAACTTCAAGGCAGGAGCAGCACCAACTTCCTCCGCTCCAAAACAGGAAGGAATTAATGCTCGTTACAGACAGGGTTGTTAAGGCAACCAGTCATGGAACAAGGGCAAGCAGGCCAGAAAGCCTACTTCCGCCCCTAAGACAGCATGAAGACAGGGCCCCCTATCCGGAGACGGATTTAGTGGGGGGCAGACTTTCTCTCTTCGCCCAGGCCTGGGCAAGAGATGTGCAGGATCCCTGGACGTTGAAGATTATATCTCAGGGATACCTTCTGGATTTCAAAACCTCTCCTCCACAAGGGAGGTTCCATCTTTCGAGGTTATCAACAAACCTAGTAAAGAGAGAGGCATTTCTACAATGTGTACAAGACCTCTTAATCATGGGAGTGATCCACTCAGTTCCACGATCGGAACAGGGACAAGGATTTTACTCAAATCTATTTGTGGTTCCCAAAAAAGAGGGAACCTTCAGACCAATCTTGGACTTAAAGATCTTAAACAAATCCCTAAGGGTACCATCGTTCAAGATGGAAACCATTCGAACCATCCTACCCATGATCCAAGAGGGTCAATATATGACCACAGTGGACTTAAAGGATGCTTACCTTCACATACCGATTCACAAAGATCATTATCGGTACCTAAGGTTTGCCTTTCTGGACAGGCATTACCAGTTTGTGGCTCTTCCCTTCGGGTTAGCCACGGCCCCGATAATTTTTACGAAGGTTCTGGGCTCACTTCTGGCGGTACTAAGACCACGAGGCATAGCGGTGGCTCCGTACCTAGACGACATTCTGATACAAGCGTCAAGTTTTCAGAATGCAAAGTCTCATACAGAGATAGTTCTTGCATTTCTGAGGTCGCATGGGTGGAAAGTGAACGTGGAAAAGAGTTCTCTGTTACCACTCACAAGGGTTCCTTTTCTAGGGACTCTTATAGATTCTGTAGAGATGAAGATTTACCTGACGGAGTCCAGGTTATCAAAGATTCTCAATGCTTGCCGTGTCCTTCATTCCATTCCAAGCCCATCAGTAGCTCAGTGCATGGAGGTAATCGGCTTAATGGTCGCGGCAATGGACATAGTGCCATTTGCGCGCCTGCATCTCAGACCGCTGCAACTATGCATGCTCAGTCAATGGAACGGGGATTACTCAGATCTGTCCTAATTCTGGACCAGGAGATCAGAGATTCTCTTCTCTGGTGGTTGTCACCGGTTCATCTGTCCAAAGGAATGACCTTTCGCAGACCAGATTGGACGATTGTAAAAACGGATGCCAGCCTTCTAGGCTGGTGAGCAGTCTGGAATTCCCTGAAGGCTCAGGGTTCGTGGACTCAGGAGGAGAAACTCCTTCCAATAAACATTCTAGAATTAAGAGCAATATTCAATGCTCTTCTAGCTTGGCCTCAGTTAGCAAGACTGAGGTTCATCAGATTTCAGTCGGACAATATCACGACTGTGGCTTACATCAATCATCAAGGGGGAACCAGGAGTTCCCTAGCGATGTTGGAAGTCTCGAATATAATTCGCTGGGCAGAGTCTCACTCTTGCCACCTGTCAGCGATTTACATCCCAGGCGTAGAGAACTGGGAGGCGGATTTCCTAAGTCGCCAGACTTTTCATCCGGGAGAGTGGGAAATCCACCCGGAGGTATTTGCTCAACTGATTCGTCGTTGGGTCAAACCGGATCTGGATCTCATGGCATCTCGCCAGAACGCAAAGCTTCCTTGTTACGGATCCAGGTCCAGGGACCCGGGAGCGGTGCTGGTAGATGCATTAGCAGCCCCTTGGGTTTTCAACATAGCTTATGTGTTTCCACCATTTCCGTTGCTACCTCGACTGATTGCCAGGATCAAACAGGAGAGGGCATCGGTAATTCTGATAGCGCCTGCGTGGCCACGCAGGACCTGGTATGCAGACCTAGTGGACATGTCGTCCTGTCCACCATGGTCTCTTCCTCTGAGGCAGGACCTTCTAATTCAGGGTCCTTTCAACCATCCAAACCTAATTTCTCTGAGGCTGACTGCCTGGAAATTGAACGCTTGAGTCTATCTAAGCGGGGGGTTTCGGATTCGGTTATTGATAAATTAATACAGGCTCGGAAACCTGTGACCAGAAAAATTTACCATAAGATATGGCGTAAATATTTATATTGGTGCGAATCCAAGAGTTACTCATGGAGTAAGGTTAGGATTCCTAGGATATTGGCTTTTCTACAAGAGGGTTTAGAAAAAGGTTTGTCCGCTAGTTCGCTAAAGGGACAGATTTCAGCTCTGTCTATTCTTTTACACAAACGTCTGGCAGAGAATCCAGACGTCCAGGCCTTTTGTCAGGCTTTGGCTAGAATTAAGCCTGTGTTTAAAGCTGTTGCTCCTCCGTGGAGCTTAAACTTGGTTAAAGTTCTTCAGGGTGTTCCGTTTGAACCCCTTCATTCCATTGATATTAAGCTTTTATCTTGGAAAGTTTTGTTTTTGATGGCTATTTCCTCGGCTCGAAGAGTCTCTGAGTTATCTGCCTTACATTGTGATTCTCCTTATCTGATCTTTCATTCAGACAAGGTAGTACTGCGTACTAAACCTGGGTTTTTACCTAAGGTTGTTTCTAACAGGAATATCAATCAAGAGATTGTTGTTCCATCATTATGTCCTAATCCTTCTTCAAAGAAGGAACGTCTTTTGCATAATCTGGACGTGGTCCGTGCTCTGAAGTTCTACTTACAGGCAACTAAAGATTTTAGACAAACTTCTTCTCTGTTTGTCATTTACTCTGGACAGAGGAGAGGTCAAAAGGCTTCGGCTACCTCTCTCTCCTTTTGGCTTCGTAGCATAATACGTTTAGCCTATGAGACTGCTGGACAGCAGCCTCCTGAAAGAATTACAGCTCATTCCACTAGAGCTGTGGCTTCCACCTGGGCCTTTAAGAGGCCTCTGTTGAACAGATTTGCAAGGCTGCAACTTGGTCTTCACTTCATACTTTTTCCAAATTTTACAAATTTGACACTTTCGCTTCTTCGGAGGCTGGTTTTGGGAGAAAGGTTCTACAGGCAGTGGTTCCTTCTGTTTAATGTTCCTGCCTTGTCCCTCCCTTCATCCGTGTACTTAGCTTTGGTATGGGTATCCCATAAGTAATGGATGACCCGTGGACTGAACACACTTAACAAGAGAAAACATAATTTATGCTTACCTGATAAATTTATTTCTCTTGTAGTGTGTTCAGTCCACGGCCCGCCCTGTCTTTTTAAGGCAGGTTCTAAATTTTAAAATTATAACTCCAGTCACCACTGCACCTTATAGTTTCTCCTTTCTCGTCTTGTTTCGGTCGAATGACTGGATATGACATGTGAGGGGAGGAGCTATATGGCAGCTCTGCTTGGGTGATCCTCTTGCAACTTCCTGTTGGGAAGGAGAATATATCCCATAAGTAATGGATGACCCGTGGACTGAACACACTACAAGAGAAATAAATTTATCATGTAAGCATAAATTATGTTTTTTTACAAAAAATCAGAGTGAAGAACAATGCTGTTTGAAGTATTTATTAACGCATCATTGGTTTTAGTGAAAATCCAGAAGAAGCTTTCCTAGTGCGCCCCATAGAAGTCTATGGGGAAAGGGAGTTAACGCTCTTGAGTCTTTCTCTCAAGGGCAAACTTTTTGCTTTGAACTTGTAATATGAGAGCAAGAATAGGAGACTTTTGATTCAACTTGTGCTGGGTCAGCGTATTTTTGGGATCCACAATCTAGGCCAGAGTTGGCGAAATTTCTGATTATCCCAAGGCAATTGTTACAATAGGTCATACTTTAAGGAAAGGAGGATTTAATCCCCAGCAACGTAATTGTTATTTCACTGTAAGCAATCAAATTGTGGAACTCCTTGCCTAATGATGTAGTAAATTCAGGGATATGATTACATGTGTTAAATGGGTTGGTTTTCTATTTGTTTAATGCAAGTTTAATTGGCAGATTCCTTATTGCAAATCAGGTAGGATCTGTATAGGTTAAACTTAATGGACTTCTGTCTTTCAACCTCATCTACTGTGTATGATATTATACTATATTCTATTTGGGTTCACAGGCAAACTTATATTTTAATATGTATTATTAGTACTATAAAAGTATCACTTGGTTTAAATATGTGTTATGTTGGATCTATAAATAATATACATGTTGATATTTTCAGGTTAATAACCTTGTCACTAAAACAGCATCTGGGAGGTTGGTGAAAAAGCGTTTCAGTCTACTTGATGATGATCCCGAACAAGAGGTAAAGAATAGATTATATGTATTTATTTTTATAAGTTGAGTGGATAAGGGATAAAACTGCGCACCTAACTGTTTAGTAATAGTGAAATCAAAGAGACACTAAAGGCTGTGAGACCTTTCATTAGATGCAAGCCTCTCTAATTCCTATATTATTTTATTGAGTAAATTCGCACATACAATGAATCTGCTAAACAGAATATTATTTAAATAAGTGGACTGATGTGTCTCACTAGAAACCCACTAAATTGTTTGTAGGCCATATAAAGGATTCAGATTTTAATTTACAATGCAAATATGAAAAAACAGAAAAAAGGCGCTCTAATGGTGCAGAAGTTCACAACAATTGTTGGAAATTGTATCAATACATCACTCTACAGAATGATACTCACAAAAGCGGCGCACTATGTGGCAGTGCAAGTCAGGCAGGCTGGATAGATCAGAGCCCACCAGCTGGCTCACTCCAGATCGTGGATATACCAATGGTTGCTGCAACAATGCAAGAAGGGAGGGGGAAGGATACTCCAATAGTGCATGAAATCACTACAAAATAGAGATCAAGCTG
The DNA here is from genome assembly GCF_027579735.1 of Bombina bombina. Lineage (NCBI taxonomy): Eukaryota > Metazoa > Chordata > Amphibia > Anura > Bombinatoridae > Bombina > Bombina bombina. The sequence goes on from NC_069499.1 coordinate 449,499,629, forward strand.
GGCTAATATGAGCCCACCAGCTAGCTCACCCAGGCAAACAGGTACCAGATCCAAAGTTGAAATAAAAGTTAAAAAAACACTCACAGTTTAGGTAAAAACCAAAATAAACTCTATGCATAGGGGACTATTTATTGGAGAGAAAAAAATATATATTTAAAACTTAGATTTTAGTTTACCTATTTCAATTAGTAGATCTACACTTATGAATTTCGAAAGACACCTTGAGGACTTTGGAATAGCAGCTTCAAATGGATGTTTATTAAATATAGTACACTATTCAATAAAAAAAATTATACACTATAAACAGTTACTCATTTAGAATTGGGTAATGGTTCATAGTTTTTCAGACTTTTTAGAACATTTTTGGAATTAATAATAGATCTTAATACCAAAATGCATAAATCTAAATAAAAAAGATCATTATTTAACCTAAAAACTACTGTGCTACATACATGGAGTGATGGCTGTTTAACTTGTGAAGCTGATTTATTATGTTGTAAAAGTTATTTTATTAATAACAATTGCCTTAAAAATCAAATAGTTAATAAAAAACATTCATAATTTATAATTCATAATATCCAACTTCAGAAATATTTATCTACCATGGAATCCAGGTAAAATTTTATAAAGAATTGTTGCCTTTTGCAAAGTAGGTAAAACATGTATTATTAAAACTAAGATTAATATAGGAAAAAAATGTGTTAATAATTAAACCCTTCATGACTGAGCATTTTAAACCTCTGTGCAGCAGCTGTTTTTATCTTTTGAACTGCATTTACTCATTGATTTCAGTGCAGTTATTTGAGTTAACAACATAAATCATTTTTTTTCCCAATTTACAGAGATACCCAAATATTGGGAAATGTTACCATACAAAATAACATTGATTTTTTTTTTGTGCCATTTCTATAGCACATGGTAAACATATGAACAATATGTTGTTCCCCCTAACTGCAGGTAATTTCTAAAGAAACTATTGAGCCCATTGCTGTTATTAAGAAAAAACAAGTTTGGTACAGTGCAGTCAAAATATTTAAAAGATGTTTTGTACCTTGTGAGATTGTAGCTGCTATAAACATAAACTTTTAATAATCACAAAAATAGCAACAAAATTGCAGTTCCAGATTCTAATGAATTAGGAGAGAGTGATACAATTTAAAATATCCACTTTATTTCGATATCCATTAAGGCCTCGATTTATCAAACTTTCTTATAATTCTCTTTCCAGTTCTCCTCTCAATTCTCCGCACCTCGCCATTGGATCGGCACACATGTGCACCGTTATTTATCATTAAATAGGTCTTATTTTTACGTTATTTTCCAAAGTCGAGATGTGGCGTGATATTGATAAATCTCTCCATTAGTCATATTTTTGCGCCATATTTATTATTAAAATTGAGCATAATTATAGCGCATAATAGCAAATAAATGATAGCTTTATATTTTTAAAGAAATATTATATTTAAACAGTGTATTTACAGCTTATTTGATGTGTATATACATCAATAATTTTATTTATTTTTATTAAAGATAATGTTTATAGTTTAATAAATAATAGTTATTGTGAAAGTATAATGATTTTAAAAGCATTTTAGATATGTTTGCTGTTACATAACAGTTTGTCTATCATGTGTAATGTATTTCAAAGATAGCACCATACTATTATATTTCTATAGCATAATCTCTTCTAGGCCTACATGTTAACTGTTTTATGTTGTCAAATTCTTTTCGCAGATACCTTTATATTATGAACAAAACACACAGAGATCAACATTTTATTATTTTTAGAATCAAAAATGTATTTCTCTTGTAAGGTGTATCCAGTCCACGGATTCATCCATTACTTGTGGGATATTCTCCTTCCCAACAGGAAGCTGCAAGAGGATCACCCACAGCAGAGCTGTCTATATAGCTCCTCCCCTAACTGCCACCTCCAGTCATTCTCTTGCAGCTCTCGACAAGGGAAGTAGCTAGAGAGATGTGGTGAATTAGTGTAGTTTATCTTCAATCAAAAGTTTGTTATTTTTAAACGGTGCCGGCGTTGTACTGTTTTTTTACCTCAGGCAGAAATTAGAAGAAGAATTTGCCTGAGGTTTTTGATGATCTTAGCAGGTTGTAACTAAGGTCCACTGCTGTTCTCACACATAACTGAAGAATATGGGGAAACTTCAGCTGGGAGAATGGCCTGCAGAATTAACTGCACTGAGGTATGTTCAGTATATTATTTTCTAGAGGATAAGAACTAGAAAATGCTGACAGTGCCTGATATAGTTAAGGTAAGCCTGAGTGCAGTGATTTAATAATGACTGGCATCATGCTTGCAGTAAAGTTTATTTTCATATTACTTTCTATTATGGCTTAGTATGTAAAACGTTTGCATATATATAAAGAACGTTTTTTACTGAGGTGATAAATCTTTATTTGGGGCCTAGTTTCCACATGGCTGTTATTTTACTCCTAGGAATAGTTTTTTGAGGCCCTCTGACTGCAGTGCATGGTGGGAGGCAGTGACGTGCACTCATAGGAGGCAGGTGAGGCAGTGCCGCACCTGCCATTTGGGGCAAAAGAAAAACAAATAGACAATTTTATTTAAAAAAAAAAAAAAAAAGTTAATTTTTTTTTTTTTTTTACATGTCAAACTATAATATTGCGCAATAGAGAGGCAGTGGGTTCTGGTGCTTCTCTATTGCGCAATATTTTAACTGTATTTTTATATCTAGCTGCTCTGCAGCATCACCCAGTGGTGATTTGCAGGAGCAGCGCGGCTGAGAAAATTGTTATGTGAGGCATCTCTAATGAGGCCTCGACTGTTCCCTGGGAGACCGGCTCATCCAATCAACACCGGTGTAGACTCCCTGGCTCTGCTTACAGTGCACGACTACTGACTGTCTGCGCATGCGCAAGGAAGGAGCAGCGCGGCGGCGGGAACAACAGCCAGTGCCACTCATTCCTGCCTGTCACGTCAGCCTGAGCCAAGTAGCGAGAGTGGAGTGGAGGAGGCTGCCTATTCTAGAGAGTGGACTCGCACGTCGCACCGCATATCGCAGCTGCTGCCCCCTGGTCCTGCCTGACCGTGACCTGCTGTCACTCACCTGTGACCTGAAGGAAGGAGCCGTCCAAGTCAGCACACAGTCCGTCACACTGTCACACAAGTAAGTCATCAGAATGACAAGCCATGCCGTGTGATAGTGTGATGATCGTGCACTGCTGCTGTTGTTATATGATATATATTTTTTTATTGTGAGGCTTGGGGTTGTGAGTTAATATGGGACCGGGTAGTGGGTGCCCCCCCCCCCCTCTGCTTAAATTTGAAGTGCCTGTGTGACCGCGTTGGAAGGAAGTTGTGGCTCAGTCTGATCCTCTTCTCTGTTTATTTGCTTAGTAAATGTATTTTGTGTATGACCCGGTCAGTGTTGTAAGTACTTACAAGACTGACCAGGTCATACACAAAATACATTTATTAAGCAAAACTTGCAAGTTGCTGACTATGCTATGGTATGTTCCACAGTCCACTTCCCAACTTCTCTGGCAACTTAATAAATATATGTTAAAATGAGCAGCCATCTTGCAGCCATCTTGTGATTTAGTGCTTATTTGCTTAATACATGTATTTTGTGTTTGACAAGGTCAATATTGTAACTTACTAAATATATTTAAATAAGAAATATATTTTAATGAGCAGCCATTTTGTGATTTTGTGCTTATTTGCTTAATAAATGTAACTTACAACACTGACCAGGTCATACACAAAATACATTTATTAAGCAAAACTTGCAAGTTGCTATGCTATGGTATGTTTGTTGAAAATCAGATCTAAATATGCTCATTAGCTACTGAGCATATTTAGATATTTTTTCCAACAAAGGATATCTGATTTTCTTAATTCTTTTGATATCCTTTGTTGAGAAGCATATCTAAATATGCTCAGTAGCTACTAAGCATATTTAGATATGCTTTTCAACAAAGGATATCAAAAGAATGAAGAAAATCTGATATCCTTTGTTGAAAATCATATCTAAATATGCTCAGTAGATACTAAGCATATTTAGATATGCTTTTCAACAAAGGATATCAAAAGAATGAAGAAAATCTGATATCCTTTGTTGAAAATCATATCTAAATATGCTCAGTAGATACTGAATGGTGGCTGCATATAGATACCTCATGCGATTGGCTCGCCCATGTGCATTGCTATTTCTTCAACAAAGGATATCTAAAGAATGAAGGCGTATCCGATTGCTAGCCACTGCCTCACCAGCCTCTGAAGTCACCGCACATCACTGGTGGGAGGGGCCTATTTTCACGCTCTAATTGCGCAGTTGTTTTTACATTCTGAGACATCCAGCTTCCCTGAAGGAGTCCCCTGACATATTGGATCTCTGTAAAGGGTTTTTGTGCCTACAAAAGTCGTTTTATGGGAAGGTTTGCTTGTGACTGTTATAACGGTTTTTACCGTTTTTTTGCTTCGTTTTTGAACCTGAGGGGTTAATCATCCATTTGCAAGTGGGTGCAATGCTATTTTAGTCTATTATATACACTGTAAAAATTTCATAGAGTTAACTGCTTTTTTCACTGTTTTGCCGTTTTTGTATTTGTTTTTTTCCCTTAAAGGCACAGTACCGTTTTTTATATTCTGCTTTTTCACATTAATTAAAGTGTTTTCAAAGCTTGCTGGTCTCATTACTAGTCTGTTAAACATGTCTGACATAGAGGAAACTCCTTGTTCATTATGTTTAGAAGCCATTGTGGAACCCCCTCTTAGAATGCGTACCAAATGCACTGATCTTACTATAAGTTATAAAGATCATATTCTGGTTTTAAAAGATTTATCACCAGAGGAAATTGACAAGGGGGAAGTTATGCCGACTAACTCTCCCCACGTGTCAGAGCCTTTAACTCCCGCTCAAGGGGCGCCAAGTACATCTAGCACGCCCATTGCGTATACTTTACAAGACATGGCGGCAGTTATGAATCATACTCTTACAGAAGTATTGTCCAAACTGCCAGGGTTACAAGGAAAGCGAGACAGCTCTGGGGCTAGAACAAATACAGAGCTCTCTGACGCTTTAGTAGCTATGTCTGATATACCCTCACAATGTGCAGAAGCAGAAGGAGAGCTTCTATCTGTGGGTGATTTTTCTAACTCAGGGAAGATACTTCAACCTGATTCTGATATGTCTACATTTAAATTTAAGCTTGAACACCTCCGCATGTTGCTCAAGGAGGTTTAAGCAACTCTGGATGACTGTGACGCCATTGTAGTCCCAGAGAAATTGTGTAAATTGGATAAATACTATGCAGTTCCTGTTTACACTGATGTTTTTCCAATACCTAAGAGGTTTTCAAAAATTATTACTAAGGAATGGGATAGACCAGGTGTACCGTTCTCTTCCCCTCCTGTTTTTAAAAAGATGTTTCCCATAGATGCCGCTACACGGGACTTGTGGCAAACGGTCCCTAAGGTGGAGGGAGCAGTCTCTACTCTAGCGAAGCGTACAACTATCTCTGTTGAGGACAGTTGTGCTTTTCTAGATCCAATGGACAAAAAATTAGAGGGTTACCTTAACAAAAATTTTATTCAACAAGGTTTTATTCTCCAGCCCCTTGCATGCATTGCCCCTGTCACTGCTGCTGCGGCCTTCTGGTTTGAGTCTCTAGAAGAGGCTCTACAGGTAGAAACCCCATTGGATGATATCCTTGACAAGCTTAAAGCTCTTAAGCTAGCCAATTCATTTGTTTCTGACGCTGTTGTTCATTTAACCAAACTAACGGCTAAGAACTCAGGTTTTGCTATTCAGGCGCGTAGGGCGCTATGGCTTAAATCCTGGTCAGCTGATGTTACTTCAAAGTCTAAATTTCTCAAGCTTCTCATTCCCTTCAAGGGGCAGACCCTATTCGGGCCTGGACTGAAGGAGATAATTTCTGATATTACTGGAGGAAAAAAGGTCACGCCCTTCCTCAGGAACGGCCTGCAGAATTAACTGCACTGAGGTATGTTCAGTATATTATTTTCTAGAGGATGATAAGAACTAGAAAATGCTGACAGTGCCTGATATAGTTAAGGTAAGCCTGAGTGCAGTGATTTAATAATGACTGGCATCATGCTTGCAGTAAAGTTTATTTTCATATTACTTTCTATTATGGCTTAGTATGTAAAACGTTTGCATATATATAAAGAACGTTTTTTACTGAGGTGATAAATCTTTATTTGGGGCCTAGTTTCCACATGGCTGTTATTTTACTCCTAGGAATAGTTTTTTGAGGCCCTCTGACTGCAGTGCATGGTGGGAGGGGCCTATTTTAACGCTCTAATTGCGCAGTTGTTTTTACATTCTGAGACATCCAGCTTCCCTGAAGGAGTCCCCTGACATATTGGATCTCTGTAAAGGGTTTTTGTGCCTACAAAAGTCGTTTTATGGGAAGGTTTGCTTGTGACTGTTATAACGGTTTTTACCGTTTTTTTGCTTCGTTTTTGAACCTGAGGGGTTAATCATCCATTTGCAAGTGGGTGCAATGCTATTTTAGTCTATTATATACACTGTAAAAATTTCATAGAGTTAACTGCTTTTTTCACTGTTTTGCAGTTTTTGTATTTGTTTTTTTCCCTTAAAGGCACAGTACCGTTTTTTATATTCTGCTTTTTCACATTAATTAAAGTGTTTTCAAAGCTTGCTGGTCTCATTACTAGTCTGTTAAACATGTCTGACATAGAGGAAACTCCTTGTTCATTATGTTTAGAAGCCATTGTGGAACCCCCTCTTAGAATGCGTACCAAATGCACTGATCTTACTATAAGTTATAAAGATCATATTCTGGTTTTAAAAGATTTATCACCAGAGGAAATTGACAAGGGGGAAGTTATGCCGACTAACTCTCCCCACGTGTCAGAGCCTTTAACTCCCGCTCAAGGGGCGCCAAGTACATCTAGCACGCCCATTGCGTATACTTTACAAGACATGGCGGCAGTTATGAATCATACTCTTACAGAAGTATTGTCCAAACTGCCAGGGTTACAAGGAAAGCGAGACAGCTCTGGGGCTAGAACAAATACAGAGCTCTCTGACGCTTTAGTAGCTATGTCTGATATACCCTCACAATGTGCAGAAGCCGAAGAAGGAGAGCTTCTATCTGTGGGTGATTTTTCTAACTCAGGGAAGATACTTCAACCTGATTCTGATATGTCTACATTTAAATTTAAGCTTGAACATCTCCGCATGTTGCTCAAGGAGGTTTAAGCAACTCTGGATGACTGTGACGCCATTGTAGTCCCAGAGAAATTGTGTAAATTGGATAAATACTATGCAGTTCCTGTTTACACTGATGTTTTTCCAATACCTAAGAGGTTTTCAGAAATTATTACTAAGGAATGGGATAGACCAGGTGTACCGTTCTCTTCCCCTCCTGTTTTTAAAAAGATGTTTCCCATAGATGCCGCTACACAGGACTTGTGGCAAACGGTCCCTAAGGTGGAGGGAGCAGTCTCTACTCTAGCGAAGCGTACAACTATCTCTGTCGAGGACAGTTGTGCTTTTCTAGATCCAATGGACAAAAAATTAGAGGGTTACCTTAACAAAATTTTTATTCAACAAGGTTTTATTCTCCAGCCCCTTGCATGCATTGCCCCTGTCACTGCTGCTGCGGCCTTCTGGTTTGAGTCTCTAGAAGAGGCTCTACAAGTAGAAACCCCATTGGATGATATCCTTGACAAGCTTAAAGCTCTTAAGCTAGCCAATTCATTTGTTTCTGACGCCGTTGTTCATTTAACCAAACTAACGGCTAAGAACTCAGGTTTTGCTATTCAGGCGCGTAGGGCGCTATGGCTTAAATCCTGGTCAGCTGATGTTACTTCAAAGTCTAAACTTCTCAAGCTTCTCATTCCCTTCAAGGGGCAGACCCTATTCGGGCCTGGACTGAAGGAGATAATTTCTGATATTACTGGAGGAAAAAAGGTCACGCCCTTCCTCAGGATAGGTCCAACAAATTAAGGACCAAACAGTCTAATTTTCGTGCCTTTCGAAACTTCAAGAGTGGCGCAGCTTCAACTTCCTCTAATACAAAACAAGAGGGAAATTTTGCCCAGTCCAAGCCGGTCTGGAGACCTAACCAGGCTTGGAACAAGAGATGGGCAAGAGATGTCCAGGATCCCTGGGCGTTGGAAATCGTGTCCCAGGGATATCTTCTGGTCTTCAAAGCTTCTTCCCCAAAATGAAGATTTCATCTCTCACAATTATCAGCAAACCATATAAAGAGAGAGGCATTCTTACATTGTGTTCAAGACCTCCTAGTTATGGGAGTGATCCACCCAGTTCCAAAGGAGGAACAGGGGCAAGGCTTCTATTCAAATCTGTTTGTGGTTCCCAAGAAAGAGGGAACCTTCAGACCAATCTTAGATCTCAAGATCCTAAACAAATTTCTCAGGGTCCCATTCTTCAAGATGGAGACTATTCGAACCATCCTACCTATGATCCAGGAGGGTCAATATATGACTACCGTGGACTTAAAGGATGCTTATCTGCACATTCCGATACACAAAGATAATCATCGGTTTCTCAGGTTCGCCTTCCTAGACAGGCATTACCAGTTTGTGGCTCTTCCCTTTGGGTTAGCTAAGGCACCAAGAATCTTTACAAAGGTTCTGGGATCACTCCTAGCGGTCCTAAGGCCGCGGGGTATAGCAGTAGCCCCTTACCTAGACGACATTCTAATACAGGCGTCGAATTTTCAAATCGCCAGGTCCCATACAGACATTGTTCTGACATTTCTGAGGTCGCATGGGTGGAAAGTGAACGAAGAAAAGAGTTCTCTATCCCCTCTCACAAGAGTTTCCTTCCTAGGAACTCTGATAGATTCTGTAGAAATGAAGATTTACCTGACAGAGGCCAGGTTGTCAAAACTTCTAAATTCCTGCTGTGTTCTTTATTCTACTTCTCGCCCTTCAGTGGCTCAGTGTATGGAAGTTATCGGCTTAATGGTAGCGGCAATGGACATAGTGCCGTTTGCCCGCCTACATCTCAGACCACTTCAACTCTGCATGCTCAGTCAGTGGAATGGGGATTACACAGATTTTTCCCCTCTACTAAATCTGGATCAAGAGACCAGGGATTCTCTTCTCTGGTGGCTATCTCGGGTCCATCTGTCCAAGGGTATGACCTTCCGCAGGCCAGATTGGACAATAGTAACGACAGATGCCAGCCTTCTGGGCTGGGGTGCAGTCTGGAACTCCCTGAAAGCTCAGGGCTTGTTGACTCAGGAGGAGACACTCCTTCCGATAAACATTCTGGAACTAAGAGCGATATTCAATGCTCTTCAGGCTTGGCCTCAGCTAGCTGCGGTCAGGTTCATCAGATTTCAGTCGGACAATATCACAACTGTAGCCTACATCAACCATCAAGGGGGAACAAGGAGTTCCCTAGCAATGTTGGAGGTTTCAAAACTAATTCTATGGGCAGAGGTTCACTCTTGCCATCTATCAGCTATCCATATCCCAGGAGTAGAGAACTGACAGACTTTTCATCCGGGGGAGTGGAAACTCCATCCGGAGGTGTTTGCACAGTTGATTCAACTTTGGGGCAAACCAGAACTGGATCTCATGGCGTCTCGTCAGAACGCCAAGCGCCCTTGTTACGGATCCAGGTCCAGGGATCCCAAGGCAGCGCTGATAGATGCTCTAGCAGCGCCTTGGTCTTTCAACCTGGCTTATGTGTTTCCACCGTTTCCTCTGCTCCCTCGTCTGATTGCCAAGATCAAGCAGGAGAGAGCTTTGGTGATTTTGATAGCACCTGCGTGGCCACGCAGGACTTGGTATTCAGATCTGGTGGACATGTCATCCCTTCCACCATGGACTCTACCGCTGAGGCAGGACCTTCTACTTCAGGGTCCTTTCAACCATCCAAATCTAATTTATCTGCGTCTGACTGCTTGGAGATTGAATGCTTGATTTTATCAAAACGTGGTTTCTCAGAGTCGGTCATTGATACCTTAATTCAGGCTCGAAAGCCGGTCACCAGGAAAATCTATCATAAGATATGGTGTAAATATCTTCATTGGTGTGAATCCAAGGGTTACTCATGGAGTAAAGTCAGGATTCCCAGGATATTATCTTTTCTCCAAGAAGGATTGGAGAAGGGATTGTCAGCTAGTTCCTTAAAGGGACAGATTTCTGCTCTGTCTATTCTTTTGCACAAGCGTCTGGCGGATGTTCCAGACGTTCAGGCGTTTTGTCAGGCTTTAGTTAGAATCAAGCCTGTGTTTAAACCCGTTGCTCCGCCTTGGAGTTTAAATTTAGTTCTTAAAGTTCTTCAAGGGGTTCCGTTTGCATTCCATAGATATCAAGCTTTTATCTTGGAAAGTTCTTGTTTCTGGTAGCTATCTCTTCGGCTCGAAGAGTTTCAGAGTTATCTGCCTTGCAGTGTGATTCCCCTTATCTGATCTTCCATGCAGATAAGGTAGTTTTGCGTACCAAACCTGGGTTTCTTCCTAAGGTGGTATCTAATAAGAATATCAATCAGGAGATTGTTGTTCCGTCACTGTGTCCTAATCCTTCTTCAAAGAAAGAACGCCTATTACACAATCTTAACGTGGTTCGCGCTTAAGTTTTATTTACAAGCTACTAAAGATTTTCGTCAAACATCTGCATTGTTTGTTGTCTACTCTGGACAGAGGAAAGGCCAAAAGGCTTCAGCAACTTCTCTTTCTTTTTGGTTAAGAAGTATACTCCGCTTAGCTTATGAGACTGCTGGCCAGCAGCCTCCTGAAAGAATTACAGCTCATTCCACTAGAGCGGTGGCTTCCACATGGGCTTTTAAAAATGGGGCTTCTGTTGAACAGATTTGTAAGGCGGCGACTTGGTCTTCGCTTCATACTTTTTCTAAATTCTACAAATTTGATACTTTTGCTTCTTCGGAGGCTATTTTTGGGAGAAAGGTCTTACAGGCAGTGGTGCCTTCCGTTTAAGCGCCTGCCTTGTCCCTCCCTTCATCCGTGTCCTATAGCTTTGGTATTGGTATCCCACAAGTAATAGATGAATCCGTGGACTGGATACACCTTACAAGAGAAAACAAAATTTATGCTTACCTGATAAATTTATTTCTCTTGTGGTGTATCCAGTTCACGGCCCGCTCTGTCATTTTAAGGCAGGTGTTTTTTATTTTTAAACTACAGTCACCACTGCGCCCTATAGTTTCTCCTTTCTCTTGCTTGTCTTCGGTCAAATGACTGGAGGTGGCAGTTAGGGGAGGAGCTATATAGACAGCTCTGCTGTGGGTGATCCTCTTGCAGCTTCCTGTTGGGAAGGAGAATATCCCACAAGCAATGGATGAATCCGTGGACTGAATACACCACAAGAGAAATAAATTTATCAGGTAAGCATAAATTTTGTTTTAAAAAAAAAAGTTATTTCCATTCATTATTCATTATTATTATTCATTATTAAATTAAAAACAATTTGGATTACAATGATTCATATTTTTCTCTTAGTTTTTGTACAGTATAGTATGCCCTGATCAAATTATTTTCAGCTTCAAGTAGGGCATCCAAAACTTCTTTTTTGTTGATTAATATTTTTTGATCTTCAGGAACTGTAAAAAAAAAAAAGTATGTATTTTAAGAACATGAAATTATTAGTCAAACTTTTATTATGTCAGTATTCACCTCACATTTTTATTTTAACTAATGATTTACCAAATAATTTTTTTAACATTTATGCTAGTAGGTTCATAGGCAAATGTATAATCCCTTGCCGGAAGGTACTTCTCACAGGTCTATAATAAAAAAAATGTCAACACTAGGGTGTTATTTCATGTGGGTCATCTTGATAATATTGTGTCCACGCACGTGCATTTCATGTGAGCCATCTATTGGCAGTTACAGATGTATTTCAATACCATTGTGGCCTTTTCCTGAGTATTGCATACACTTTAATCATAGAGCAAACAATTTTATTTATACAATATAAATCAATCATAGCATTGTGGAGGCATTGGATTGCTGCTCTTCATCTTCTTCAATATTTATATCTCTTTCTTCCAGAATAGCTGTAAAACATTACCAAATAACTTTGAAATTTATTACACATTGAAAAATTATTAAATCAAGTATCACTCTCTGAAAATGTCTCTATAATGTATACTTAAATCTATAGCAATACTTTTAAAATATTCACGTTTCTAATACGAATGCTGATTTCAATCTTTATCCCTGGAAGAACATTCTTTCAAAAATGTGATCATATTGCAATAAATAATAATAAAGTAAGCTCATGTGTGACATACACCTAACATAATTTAGAACCTACATATATTTTCTTGCGGTTGGTCACTATTCGATATCGAATCTTCCATCACATTATTATTTTGTGCTTCCTACTCCAGTATCTCATCGCTCCCTTTTTCTATATGTAGCTGATCTTCTTCAATTATCTCTATAAATATGATTATAGTCATGAACTGTAATCCAAAATAATATTATAAATATATATTTAACTAAAATATACCTCCATTATCAATGTCATCATCAACGATGGGCATTGGCCTTCTGCGACGTGGTTGCCTGCGAATATGTTTTCCTTTTAAGATAATTTTTAAAAATTGAAAGTTAATATAAATTATATGTTATAAAAATACTTAGAAATTTGCTTGAAAGCTAACAGCTCTATTATTACCTGCTGGAATAATACCCTTAGAGTCCATAAACACAGTGGGTAGTGGGTCTGAATCTGCTTCTGGACTGGATGCATTGTAGGTTATTGGGCACAGGTAACGTGGCGCTCTTCGTTTTTTTATTGTAAAATGAAATACATTTTAAATTTAGCTTTTAATATTGGAAATAAATAGTATACTACAATGTAACTCTAAATTGTATGTTTCAAAATTCACAATATCTTTGAATAAATAAAAGATTGTTAATCCTGTTTCACTTTCTTCATTCAGACACAAATAGATACAAAAACAAAACATGTAGTCTAACTAAAGTTCAACATTCTAGAAAGAAACATATAACATAATACAGACACATTATAATGGTGTTAAATCTACTCATACACGACTGTAATGAAATATGTTGATAGATGTATATAGACATCCATTTTTCAAATGCTAATATTTTAATTTATTTTTACTATACATAACGTTAATACTTCACAGTCAATAATTGAACTTAAACATATATATTATTAAACTTGGATTTTTCAAATTTAAATAATACTTACATTTTTTTATATAGGTCTGTATAAGAGTCCTTAATTTGGATTGTCTCCTGATTAGATCATTATATCTCTTGAGGCATTGTTTTCGAGTCCTATTCTGCCCAGACACACGTCTAACCTGGCGCACAATCTCTCATAATATTGGATTACGTTTGTCTTGATCCAAGGTGAAAATCCCCTTCCTTTTTTGGGAAAATATTTTTCCATTGTATACTAAATAATAAGTAATTGTCCAATGGAAAATTTCTTTGAATGCTTCATTATTATCAATCTGTCTAACAAAAACATTACACCTAATAACGTAACTAATTTTCTATCTAATTGCGCAATAAAGAAGCATATGTATACCAACATAAAAACTAACTATACAGTCAATATTATTTAGTCAATAAGTAACGATTTTCAAAGAAACCATTTTTTTTTATTTATTGTAATACGATTATTAAAATTATACAAATCGTTACATTATTTTTCATAGAAATCAAAATTAATTATACTTTTTACAAAATGCGCTATACCATGGACTATTTTTGTACAGTAGATGCATTGTTTTATAAGTTCAATTTAGCAGGTTTTTTAAAAAAAAATTACATTATAATTGATGTAACTTTAGTAAAATATAAATGTTAACGTTCATTGATGGATTAAGATTCATTACAGTTATAATAATTTAAAAATAAAAACTATTCGACCAATAATAAAATAGTAAAAATGTATTATCCAATTAAATTAGAGAGAGTCAATTTATTTAAATTATTCCTTTAATCTATTCATATAGTTTATAACGCCCCATTTCTAGAACTTTCTAGAACAAATGTTGTGATTGTTATAATCGTTCATAACGTTATTTTAACTTTGATCAAAAAGTATTACATTTTTGCGCCATTTATATAAACAATATTGTGATGGCTACCGGACCATCTGGAAAGACCAAAAGTGGCAGAAGTGTGATGTTAACACATCGTCAAAACTGTATATTGGTTGAAGCTGTCATAGAACATTATGAAAATATAATTGGATATCAAACTCGCTCTATTAACTCTCAAAGAAAGAAGGCAATATGGGAACAAATTAGTCGTATTGTGTCTGCGGAAGGGAGTTATCTTAAAGACATCAGGGCCTGTCGGAAGAGGGTGACAGATATTCGTAAAAATATGAAGAAAAAAGTGTGCAGGGAAAAACAGTCATCTAAAGTAACGGGTGAAGCACCGCATATAGGGCAGAACTTCTTGATTATGAACAGATGCTGTATGCCAGGATGGGTGACGCTGTCATGGTGGGCCTTGATGTTCCATCGGATACTATGGATTTTAGAGGTAAATATATTTTTTATTATTGTTATGAAATGTTTGTTTCTGTGTATTAGTTTATGTTATCTGATAGTACTGTTTTGTTTGTTTTGTATGTATATAATAGAACAACATGAAGAGGCATTAGAACCTGAATTAGAACATGCCCAGGAGGACCTACCTTTCGAGTCTGAATCGACTTCACAGGAGCCACAACCTTTTACATCACGTGATATACGATCCAGAGAATAAACTGTCAGTAAGTATATAAATGTTCAAATGAATATTGCAATTAAATGTATACAATAATTCTATAATGGAAAACAATGATCCATTTTGTTTACAGTTTATTGATTAAATAATATAGATCCTATGTTTTGTAACAATGGACACGAGTAAAATAGTGTATTGTAATGTATTTTCAAATGGATCATATACAACAAAACCTATTTGTTATTATAAATACAATATAAAAAAAAGTTTTTTTGTTTTTTAATTAAAATTTGTATGTTTTCTGCACAGATATTGTTTCTAGATTATTAAATGTACATTTATATGTATATTAATATCAAAATATGTATCTTTACAGGTGTACGAGCATTACTGCAGACAATGCAGGATTCATAGAACAAGCCACTGAGCTGTTGTTTGTTCCTGGTAGAGCGCTTCTCTCTTTGTATGCAATGCAGGATTCATCTATTACATTTTTCCATGGTAAGTATTTCCCTTTTGATTTTATATTTTTTTATTAAAAAATATAGATTTATTATATGTTATTTACAATCGTAGATGAAATAGAAATACATTTGGAACCACTTGTGGAGGACACTGTTTGTCAGGATGATGAGGATGGAACACAAGTAAAGGGAATAACTCCACCAGTACTTGATACACCTGAAATACCGAAATCTGAATTAGAGGAAGAGAATGAGGATGCCCAACAAAGACAACTAGATCAACCGGAACGAGCTAATGAAATTGAAAGACTGACCGATATGGCATTGTCTTTTCGCAATGAACAAAATGAATTTTTTAAACGAATGATAGAATTAGAGAAAGAAAGAAATGCTATACTTAAAGAACAGGCAACTGTTCAAATGGAATATTAGAGAAAAAAGATAGAGTTCATGAATAGACGACATCAAGATTAAGAAAAATAAAAATTAGGGCACTTTCAATTACAACATTTGTTTGTCTGTTTATTTATCGTTCAGTATGTTGTTCTATTTCTCCAACATAGGTGTGTCCGGTCCACGGCGTCATCCTTACTTGTGGGATATTCTCCTCCCCAACAGGAAATGGCAAAGAGCCCAGCAAAGCTGGTCACATGATCCCTCCTAGGCTCCGCCTACCCCAGTCATTCTCTTTGCCGTTGTACAGGCAACATCTCCACGGAGATGGCTTAGAGTTTTTTAGTGTTTAACTGTAGTTTTTTATTATTCAATCAAGAGTTTGTTATTTTGAAATAGTGCTGGTATGTACTATTTACTCAGAAACAGAAAAGAGATGAAGATTTCTGTTTGTATGAGGAAAATGATTTTAGCAACCGTAACTAAAATCCATGGCTGTTCCACACAGGACTGTTGAGAGCAATTAACTTCAGTTGGGGGAACAGTGTGCAGTCTCTTGCTGCTTGAGGTATGACACATTCTAACAAGACGATGTAATGCTGGAAGCTGTCATTTTCCCTATGGGATCCGGTAAGCCATGTTTATTACGATCGTAAATAAGGGCTTCACAAGGGCTTATTAAGACTGTAGACTTTTCTGGGCTAAATCGATTCATTATTAACACATATTTAGCCTTGAGGAATCATTTTATCTGGGTATTTTGATATAATAATATCGGCAGGCACTGTATTAGACACCTTATTTCTTAGGGGCTTTCCCAAAGCATAAGCAGAGCCTCATTTTCGCGCCGGTGTGGCGCACTTGTTTTTGAGAGGCATGGCATGCAGTCGCATGTGAGAGGAGCTCTGATACTTAGAAAAGACTTTCTGAAGGCGTCATTTGGTATCGTATTCCCCTTTGGGTTTGGTTGGGTCTCAGCAAAGCAGATACCAGGGACTGTAAAGGGGTTAAAGTTTTAAAACGGCTCCGGTTCCGTTATTTTAAGGGTTAAAGCTTCCAAATTTGGTGTGCAATACTTTTAAGGCTTTAAGACACTGTGGTGAAAATTTGGTGAATTTTGAACAATTCCTTCATGTTTTTTCGCAATTGCAGTAATAAAGTGTGTTCAGTTTAAAATTTAAAGTGACAGTAACGGTTTTATTTTAAAACGTTTTTTGTACTTTCTTATCAAGTTTATGCCTGTTTAACATGTCTGAACTACCAGATAGACTGTGTTCTGAATGTGGGGAAGCCAGAATTCCTATTCATTTAAATAAATGTGATTTATGTGATAATGACAATGATGCCCAAGATGATTCCTCAAGTGAGGGGAGTAAGCATGGTACTGCATCATTCCCTCCTTCGTCTACACGAGTCTTGCCCACTCAGGAGGCCCCTAGTACATCTAGCGCGCCAATACTCCTTACTATGCAACAATTAACGGCTGTAATGGATAATTCTGTCAAAAACATTTTAGCCAAAATGAACCCTTGTCAGCGTAAGCGTGGCTGCTCTGTTTTAGTTACTGAAGAGCATGACGACGCTGATATTAATATCTCTGAAGGGCCCCTAACCCAATCTGAGGGGGCCAGGGAGGTTTTGTCTGAGGGAGAAATTACTGATTCAGGGAACATTTCTCAACAGGCTGAACCTGATGTGATTGCATTTAAATTTAAGTTGGAACATCTCCGCATTTTGCTTAAGGAGGTATTATCCACTCTGGATGATTGTGAAAAGTTGGTCATCCCAGAGAAACTATGTAAAATGGACAAGTTCCTAGAGGTGCCGGGGCTCCCAGAAGCTTTTCCTATACCCAAGCGGGTGGCGGACATTGTTAATAAAGAATGGGAAAGGCCCGGTATTCCTTTCGTCCCTCCCCCCATTTTTAAAAAATTGTTTCCTATGGTCGACCCCAGAAAGGACTTATGGCAGACAGTCCCCAAGGTCGAGGGAGCGGTTTCTACTTTAAACAAACGCACCACTATACCCATAGAGGATAGTTGTGCTTTCAAAGATCCTATGGATAAAAAATTAGAAGGTTTGCTTAAAAAGATGTTTGTTCAGCAGGGTTACCTTCTACAACCAATTTCATGCATTGTCCCTGTCACTACAGCCGCATGTTTCTGGTTTGATGAACTGATAAAGGCGCTCGATAGTGATTCTCCTCCTTATGAGGAGATTATGGACAGAATCAATGCTCTCAAATTGGCTAATTCTTTCACCCTAGACGCCACTTTGCAATTGGCTAGGTTAGCGGCTAAGAATTCTGGGTTTGCTATTGTGGCGCGCAGAGCGCTTTGGTTGAAATCTTGGTCGGCTGATGCGTCTTCCAAGAACAAGCTACTAAACATTCCTTTCAAGGGGAAAACGCTGTTTGGCCCTGACTTGAAAGAGATTATCTCTGATATCACTGGGGGTAAGGGCCACGCCCTTCCTCAGGATCGGCCTTTCAAGGCAAAAAATAGACCTAATTTTCGTCCCTTTCGTAAAAACGGACCAGCCCAAAGTGCTACGTCCTCTAAGCAAGAGGGTAATACTTCTCAAGCCAAGCCAGCTTGGAGACCAATGCAAGGCTGGAACAAGGGAAAGCAGGCCAAGAAACCTGCCACTGCTACCAAGACAGCATGAAATATTGGCCCCCGATCCGGGACCGGATCTGGTGGGGGGCAGACTCTCTCTCTTCGCTCAGGCTTGGGCAAGAGATGTTCTGGATCCTTGGGCGCTAGAAATAGTCTCCCAGGGTTATCTTCTGGAATTCAAGGGACTTCCCCCAAGGGGGAGGTTCCACAGGTCTCAGTTGTCTTCAGACCACATAAAAAGACAGGCGTTCTTACATTGTGTAGAAGACCTGTTAAAAATGGGAGTGATTCATCCTGTTCCATTAAGAGAACAAGGGATGGGGTTCTACTCCAATCTGTTCATAGTTCCCAAAAAAGAGGGAACGTTCAGACCAATCTTAGATCTCAAGATCTTAAACAAATTTCTCAAGGTTCCATCGTTCAAGATGGAAACCATTCGAACTATTCTTCCTTCCATCCAGGAAGGTCAATTCATGACCACGGTGGATTTAAAGGATGCGTATCTACATATTCCTATCCACAAGGAACATCATCGGTTCCTAAGGTTTGCATTCCTGGACAAACATTACCAGTTCGTGGCGCTTCCTTTCGGATTAGCCACTGCTCCAAGGATTTTCACAAAGGTACTAGGGTCCCTTCTAGCGGTGCTAAGACCAAGGGGCATTGCAGTAGTACCTTACCTGGACGACATTCTGATTCAAGCGTCGTCCCTTCCTCAAGCAAAGGCTCACACGGACATCGTCCTGGCCTTTCTCAGATCTCACGGCTGGAAAGTGAACGTGGAAAAGAGTTCTCTATCCCCGTCAACAAGGGTTCCCTTCTTGGGAACAATTATAGACTCCTTAGAAATGAGGATTTTTCTAACAGAGGCCAGAAAAACAAAACTTCTAGACTCTTGTCGGATACTTCATTCCGTTCCTCTTCCTTCCATAGCTCAGTGCATGGAAGTGATCGGGTTGATGGTAGCGGCAATGGACATAGTTCCTTTTGCGCGCATTCATCTAAGACCATTACAACTGTGCATGCTCAGTCAGTGGAATGGGGACTATACAGACTTGTCTCCAAAGATACAAGTAAATCAGAGGACCAGAGACTCACTCCGTTGGTGGCTGTCCCTGGACAACCTGTCACAAGGGATGACATTCCGCAGACCAGAGTGGGTCATTGTCACGACCGACGCCAGTCTGATGGGCTGGGGCGCGGTCTGGGGATCCCTGAAAGCTCAGGGTCTTTGGTCTCGGGAAGAATCTCTTCTACCGATAAATATTCTGGAACTGAGAGCGATATTCAATGCTCTCAAGGCTTGGCCTCAGCTAGCGAGGACCAAGTTCATACGGTTTCAATCAGACAACATGACGACTGTTGCGTACATCAACCATCAGGGGGGAACAAGGAGTTCCCTAGCGATGGAAGAAGTGACCAAAATCATTCTATGGGCGGAGTCTCACTCCTGCCACCTGTCTGCTATCCACATCCCAGGAGTGGAAAATTGGGAAGCGGATTTTCTGAGTCGTCAGACATTGCATCCGGGGGAGTGGGAACTCCATCCGTAAATCTTTGCCCAAGTCACTCAGCTGTGGGGCATTCCAGACATGGATCTAATGGCCTCTCGTCAGAACTTCAAAGTTCCCTGCTACGGGTCCAGATCCAGGGATCCCAAGGCGGCTCTAGTGGATGCACTAGTAGCACCTTGGACCTTCAAACTAGCTTATGTGTTCCCGCCGTTTCCTCTCATCCCCAGGCTGGTAGCCAGGATCAATCAGGAGAGGGCGTCGGTGATCTTGATAGCTCCTGCGTGGCCACGCAGGACTTGGTATGCAGATCTGGTGAATATGTCATCGGCTCCACCTTGGAAGCTACCTTTGAGACGAGACCTTCTTGTTCAGGGTCCGTTCGAACATCCGAATCTGGTTTCACTCCAGCTGACTGCTTGGAGATTGAACGCTTGATTTTATCGAAGCGAGGATTCTCAGATTCTGTTATCGATACTCTTGTTCAGGCCAGAAAGCCTGTAACTCGAAAGATTTACCACAAGATTTGGAAAAAATATATCTGTTGGTGTGAATCTAAAGGATTCCCTTGGGACAAGGTTAAGATTCCTAGGATTCTATCCTTCCTTCAAGAAGGATTGGAAAAAGGATTATCTGCAAGTTCCCTGAAGGGACAGATTTCCGCCTTGTCGGTGTTACTTCACAAAAAGCTGGCAGCTGTGCCAGATGTTCAAGCCTTTGTTCAGGCTCTGGTTAGAATCAAGCCTGTTTACAAACCTTTGACTCCTCCTTGGAGTCTCAATTTAGTTCTTTCAGTTCTTCAGGGGGTTCCGTTTGAACCCTTGCATTCCGTTGATATTAAATTATTATCTTGGAAAGTTTTGTTTTTGGTTGCAATTTCTTCTGCTAGAAGAGTTTCAGAATTATCTGCTCTGCAGTGTTCTCCTCCTTATCTGGTGTTCCATGCAGATAAGGTGGTTTTGCGTACTAAACCTGGTTTTCTTCCGAAAGTTGTTTCTAACAAAAACATTAACCAGGAGATTATCGTACCTTCTCTGTGTCCGAAACCAGTTTCAAAGAAGGAACGTTTGTTGCACAATTTGGATGTTGTTCGCGCTCTAAAATTCTATTTAGATGCTACAAAGGATTTTAGACAAACATCTTCCTTGTTTGTTGTTTATTCCGGTAAAAGGAGAGGTCAAAAAGCAACTTCTACCTCTCTCTCTTTTTGGATTAAAAGCATCATCAGATTGGCTTACGAGACTGCCGGACGGCAGCCTCCCGAAAGAATCACAGCTCATTCCACTAGGGCTGTGGCTTCCACATGGGCCTTCAAGAACGAGGCTTCTGTTGATCAGATATGTAGGGCAGCGACTTGGTCTTCACTGCACACTTTTACCAAATTTTACAAGTTTGATACTTTTGCTTCTTCTGAGGCTATTTTTGGGAGAAAGGTTTTGCAAGCCGTGGTGCCTTCCATTTAGGTGACCTGATTTGCTCCCTCCCTTCATCCGTGTCCTAAAGCTTTGGTATTGGTTCCCACAAGTAAGGATGACGCCGTGGACCGGACACACCTATGTTGGAGAAAACAGAATTTATGTTTACCTTATAAATTGCTTTCTCCAACGGTGTGTCCGGTCCACGGCCCGCCCTGGTTTTTTTTTTTAATCAGGTCTGATATTTTATTTTCTTTAACTACAGTCACCACGGTACCATATGGTTTCTCCTATGCAAATATTCCTCCTTAACGTCGGTCGAATGACTGGGGTAGGCGGAGCCTAGGAGGGATCATGTGACCAGCTTTGCTGGGCTCTTTGCCATTTCCTGTTGGGGAGGAGAATATCCCACAAGTAAGGATGACGCCGTGGACCGGACACACCGTTGGAGAAAGCAATTTATCAGGTAAACATAAATTCTGTTTTTTGGTTTTATAAAGTTTTAATATATTTCAATAAAAAAGTTTATTCACAATTTTGTAATTCTTGAACTATTAAAAAACACACGTAGACATTAAGGTAATGGAATAATAGTATATAATTTTTATTAACAAATATAGATATATACAGTATATCTATATACACATTAGTATACACACACATATATATATATATATATTTATATTAAAAGGATAAGAAAAAACTAATGGAAAAAAAAAATTATGATAGTATCTCCCTCTAAGTCATTAAGAACATGATCCACTTGAAAATTATCCTGTAATAGATTAAAAATAAAATACAATTAATACTTTTGTTGAGACAGTATGAAAATAGAAATTTCGTTTTCTATATGTTTTCCGATAGACACTTACATGTAAAAAAATATTTAAAATGATTTCCAAACGATTTTCTATTCCAGCTCTAGTGGTATGTCTTCTTATAATTTATTGAGGGACATACACATAAGTTTTAAAACTGTCCTCAAATGTCGGCAAAATGAAGGCTGGCTCATGCCAACCACAGCACTGGACACAGCCTGAAATGAACCTGTAGCCAGGAAATGCAAGACTGCCAATAATTTTAGCATTCCTGGGATTGCCCTTGTTCTTCTGGTCTGTGGCTCAAGATCATTCTGGATAAGAGCATAGAGATTGTCTATGCTCTCCCTATTAATACAATTTTATTTTTTTTATCTCGTAATCTGATAATGCCTGTAGTCCACAACGGGGTAGAAACACTCGGGGCACTCTTTGGCGTCTACTTAAGGGCAAAAACCCTTCATCTGGATGACTTTCACGGCCCCTTGTCCAAGAAATAGCAGACAAAATCAGGAAATAATCCATCTTCGGGTGCCAAAAAAATGAAGTAAATTGAATGTTCTCCTATGTGTTTAGGGAGAACTTTAGTGGTTGTATTAGTAGGAGAAGTTTAGGTTCTCCACTGGCACAAAATAATGATAAATATTTATTTTGGAGAGAAGTAGGGCGTATTGTTGAAAATATGACCGGAAAAGAGCATTTTAACCCATTAACGACACACGTCGTGCAGGGTACGTCTTGCACAAACTGGTCTTTAAAGACCAGCGACGTACCCTGTTTTCTGGTTATTGCAGTGATGCCTCGATATCGAGGTATCCTGCAATAACATTTTCCCCCCATCCAATGCAGAGAGAGCCACTCTGTGGCCCTCTCTGCACCGGGCATCGATGGCCGCAATCGTTGGTGGGTGGGCGGCCATCGATGTAGTCCAAAAGAGTGAGGGGGCAGAATCAGGGGCGGGGCTGTTGGGGACGCGCGTGCACGGGGAGGGAGCGGGTGGGAACCGCTACACTACAGAAATTTTTTGATCAATACGTGGGAGAAGGGGGGGGGAAGCAATAAAAAATGATCTACGGGATCTGGGAGGGGGTGGGGGGTTGGTCTATGGGGGGGAAGCTACACTACAGAAAAAAAATTAAATTAAAAAAATATATATTTTATTCTAAAAAGATGGCTCCCAGTAATGTAGAGGGGGAGGGTTAGAGAGCTGTTTGGGGGGGATCAGGGAGGTTGGGGGCTAAGGGGGGATCCTACACAGCAGCATATGTAAATATGCTATAAAAAATATACCTTTTATTTTAATACTGGCAGACTTTCTGCCAGTACTTAAGATGGCGGGGACAATTGTGGGATGGGGAAGGGAAGAGAGCTGTTTGGGAGGGATCAGGGGGTGTGATGTGTCAGGTGGGAGGCTGATCTCTACACTAAAGCTAAAATTAACCCTGCAAGCTCCCTATAAGCTATCTAATTAATCCCTGCACTGCTGGGCATAATACATGTGTGGTGCGCAGCGGCATTTAGAGGCCTTATAATTACCAAAAAGCAACGCCAAAGCCATATATGTCTGCTATTTCTGAACAAAGGGGATCCCAGAGAAGCATTTACAACCATTTATGCCATACTTGCAAAAGTTGTTTGTAAATAATTTCAGTGAGAAACCTAAAATTGTGAAAAATGTTACGTTTTTTTTATTTGATAGCATTTGGTGGTGAAATGGTGGCATGAAATATACCAAAATGGGCCTTGATCAATACTTTGGGATGTCTTCTAAAAAAATATATATGCATGTCAAGGGATATTCAGGGATTCCTGAAAGATATCAGTGTCCCA
The DNA here is from genome assembly GCF_027579735.1 of Bombina bombina. NCBI lineage: Eukaryota > Metazoa > Chordata > Amphibia > Anura > Bombinatoridae > Bombina > Bombina bombina. The sequence goes on from NC_069499.1 coordinate 449,523,381, forward strand.
ATATAATTTTGAAAAAAAGTGGTTTGGAAATAGCTACTTGTATTTATTGCCCTATAACTTGCAAAAAAAGCAAAGAACATTTAAACATTGGGTATTTCTAAACTCAGGATAAAATTTTTAGCATGGGTGTTTTTTGGTGGTTGTAGATGTGTAACAGATTTTGGGGGTCAAAGTTAGAAAAAGTGGGGGGGTTTCGATTATTTCCTCATATTTTATCATCTTTTTATAGTAAATTATAAGATATGATAACAATAATGGTATCTTTAGAAAGTCCATTTAATTGCAAGAAAAACGGTATATAATATGTGTGGGTACAGTAAATGAGTAAGAGGAAAATTACAGCTAAACACAAACACCGCAGAATTGTAAAAATAGCCCTGGTCCTTAAGGGAAAGAAATTAAAAAATGGCCTTGTCCTTAAGGGGTTAATGCTTTATTTGGCGCAAATGTGCACCTAGGCGAGAGACAGTAAAGTGTGAGAATTTAGCTGTTGTATTTGATCTTTTTTAGGCGTATTTTGGAATGATAAATAGGAGAGTAATTATGACCGCGTGATTTTAAGCGCAAATGTAGGAGAATATGATTGATAAATTGAGCCCTAAAAGTTTTCAAAAGGCACAGCAAGCAGACATACAGCTGACGCGTTTCCTGCCTCAAGGGCACTTCATCAGAGCTGGAGAACAGGTGTGTCTGCAGGTAATAAATTGCAAAGAGAGTTGTCCATTTGGCCCAATCTAAACTTACGTGGTCTGGTATATACATGTATAACCAAAATAAAAGAGACCTCTATCTGCAATTTAAAATGTATAATAAAGCAGACGCTCACATATTTACAAACACACTTAAAAAACAAACTTTAAAATATGAAAGTATATACCTAGCAATATGCATATCAAAGAACAAACTAGGTTAAAAATCACTCATATAGTTCAACCAAGTTTTAAATTAACATGGAGAGATTAATTTAGATGTTAGTCATACCCCACGGGGAATCCTCTCAATCTTGTTCGTATTGTATTTGTATACAAGATAAATGCAACTTTAGTTTATACATACAGAACAAGAAAAAAGGAGTCTCCTAGCGCAAGGATAGGAACAACCCAAACAAATCACAAAGAAGGCATATAAATAGGGAGCAATATCTATCATAGGAAATTCATGGCATAAATGAAAACAAAATAATGTAATATGATAAGCAGTACGAGGCATTATTAACAGAAAAAGTATATCAACTGTGATCATTAAACAATTTTACGTCACTTATTTTATTGATCACCAGGGGTGATCCAGTTTTCAAAGTATAAATCCAAAATACTTCTTTTTTTACTTAAAGCCTGGAACCTGTCACCACCTCTGGCAACCAATTGTACCTGTTCTATGCCTCGGAACTTGAAAAATCTGAGTACCCCAATATGTTTAGCAAAATGTTTTTAGGTATCTCAGCCTGTAATGAAAGTAGATGTTCACGATTTCTATTTTTCAAAAATCTAGAGGTGAGTCCAACATATTGAAAGTCACAGCAACCGCAAGTTATCAGATACACAACATATGGAGAATTGTAAGAAATCCTGTCTTTAATCTTATACACTACTCCTGTATTTGAAGATTTGAAGCTATCACCTACCAATGCATAACTGCAACTTTTGCAAGGTTTACCAGCACACTTGTAGAAACCGGCCTTTTTAGATAGCCAATTACTCTGGTCAATAGTGTTTTTGGTGGTGTTAGCCCCCCTCCCCCCCCCAAAATTTGAGATCTTATCCCCTATAGTCTCAGATTTACGTGAGATAAACTTTCAACTTTTGGAGACGCATTTTAAATCAATATCTTTCTCTAGTATATGTAGCCTTTTTCTAACAATATTGCAAATATCATTGAACTGCCTACTATAAGTAGTTATAAAATCAATGCTATCATATTTCCTTTTTTCTTCCTTTTTACTATCCTTCAATAGATTACCTCTATTCAATCTAGAGATTTGTTCAGATGTCCTATTTAATACTCGAGGATCAGACGTTTAGTTAAATAATCAGCATGTTGCCAATATCTTTTTAGAGTACTACAGTTCCGCCTGAGTCTAATGTATGGGCCATTTGGTATACCTTGTTTTAAAAGATATGGATGAAGAGAATCAGCCCTAAAAAAAATAAAGCTGTTCATTCCTAAAAACATTTAAATTTAAAAAATTCACTTTTGAAAAAAAAAAAAGCAGTGGCTACTGTCTTCTATAGGCTATAAATATCCTGTAAGAAAGAACACACAAAAAATTAAAAAGACTTTTATTTAAATAACAAAATTACTTTAAATGCATAGGGCTAGATTACTACAGTAGATTATTTGTGTGAAAGCAATTTTAGCGCCCCACTGAGTAATACCAGCGCACCCTAATGTGCGCTCGTATTAAGAGTAAAGCGCAATGCGAACGCAAGCTTACGTTTGCATTGCTAGGAAGCATTGTGCTCACGAGAGCGTGCTTCCATAGGGTCCAATGGGAGCCTTGTTCAGAACCTCACCCAGCGAAGGGGTAAGTAGCGCAGTGATGGCTGCATATTTTTAAATATATGTATATGACTATATACTGTACATATATATTTATGTGTTAATATGTGTACGTATGGTATACATTTATATTTACTGGGAACACACAGTTCCCATAGACCGCAATGCGTTTTTTTTCTTACACCCCATTCCCATCAACTTTAGACCCCAAAAACTGCCTAGTGCAGTTGTTTTTATTTTTTTTTAAAATGCTACATTTTTTTAATAGAAAACTATAATGCCCTCTATTTTGAGGGCATTTGGGGCACTTTTAGAAAATAAACCTGAGATCTGATCTTTGGTTAATTTTCTGAGCGCTAATTGCTACCGCAAGCTCGTCATAGCAATAACCAGCCACTTGTAATGGCTGGTTATTTATTGTGTGCCCACAAACGGGCAAATTTGCCAGTTTCTAGGCACGCAATAAATTAGCGCTCCACTCGTATTCTAGTTCATGGTGTAGTATTTTATAGTATAATACAGATAACAGACTAAATACACGTGTACAATATACCCACAATCCCCCAGATCATATAGGTTTATTATTAATGTAGTAGTTTCACTAATGTATTGTAACAAAAGGGGTTGAGTTTCGGTTCACACATGTAAATTGTATTGCCATTGCATTCCTGCTCTCACTGCTTCTCTCCTGCTTTCGCCAATTGCAGTCCTTGCCAGCTGACAAGGCCACACTCCATTGGTCCGCATGGCACTCTGGGGCTTGAAGAGCGCTCAAGATAGATCTTAAACTTATAGTAAACTCTCCCGTTTGGATAAACATCAGTTATGTTATTGATATTTTAGATGGAGTTTAATTCCTCAGTTATAATGAAGATGCTCTATAACTTACTTTTTAATGTATATATGAAATTCAATTACCCTACGCTCCTGCTGCCCACTTCAAAACTAATCTTTTTTGTAAGCTAATGGTTCGAACTGTTTTCTATCAGCGCTCTGGCCATACCGCACTTTTGTTGCAGCTAGGGCGCTGATTAGTTTGTTAAACTCCATGTACTCAGATCATTTTGTGTCACCTGTAGCGCACTGTATTGGCTATCTTCGGGAAGTTTTTCATGCAGCTGGTAAGTCCAGTAGGGTGGGTGCTTATTAGGTGAGTATGTAGTTTATTGATGTGGGCACTCACATAGCCTATAGGCTATTAGTAGGTACACTTTTGTGTTGTATATCAAAACCAGGGGACTATCATTTTTCCTTATATGTTCAGTATAAACATACCTAAATGTTTATTATATGCACCTTATGGGGGGTTTTTAACTTCTTCTTTTTTAAGCACGCAGTGGTTATTTTGAACGCATTCGAGTTATGTTAGCGTGTGTCTGCTTTTTTCCACTTTTCATTACTATTTTTTTTAGTGTGCGCGGGTTTTGTTTTGCGCCTCACATACTTAGTTTTGTTATTTAGTGGATGCATAGCGCTCCTCTGTTTACTTTGGCCTTATCTGGTGGAGGGGGTAAGGTTTTCAATACCGTCTAAAACTGCTTATTTTTGGGGGTGTAAATAATGAAGGTTCTTTATTTATGTATTGACCTGCCTATTCTTTTTTAGGATTTTTGTGTTTAAATCTTTGATAGTTATTTACCTGCCACATTAATTTATTTTCTGTGGTTTTCATTCTAGTCCTGTGTTTTTTTTATGATGGAGCATACTGGTTATGTCCCCACTACTTTAAATATTAGAAGCTGATCCTCTGAACACTTTCCTTCTAAGGATATCTGTCCTCCCTTTGTTTGGTCTATACAGGGGTGTTCTTCAGATTTTGCTCTAGGATTTAAGGATTTTGTACGCTCTGTATTTTGTACTGTATCAGAAATCATCAGTTCTAGGGCCATTCTTGTTCGTCCAAATTGGACTGTAATCTTAACAAACGCAAGCCTTTCAGGTTGGGGTGCAGTCTGAGGGTCTTAAAGAGTGTAGGGGGTTTGGCCTCCTCTGGAGGCAAGTGTACCTATAAATGTTCTGAAACTCTGTGCAATCTTTAAGGTTCTTCAGAGCTCGCATCTGTTGAAGAGATACTTATCTGCATTTCCAATAAGACAGTGGTGGCATACTTTTATTATCAAGAAGAAATTCGCAGTTCCCAGGCAATGAGGGAATTGTCCTGAATTTAATTGAATCTCTATTGAATTTCTGCAGTTCCTATTCCAGGAGTGAGCATTTGGGAAGCATACTTTTCTGTCGCTTGTCTCTTCATCAGGGGGAGTATTTTCTTCTTTTGGAAGTTTTCTATCAGATTGTGGATTGATGGGGTCTTTCAGAAATAGATCTGATGGCTTCTCCCTTGAACAACAAGCTCCACAGATATTTTTAGAGGTTCAGGGATCCTCAGGTGAAGTTTGTGGTTGTTCTTATAGCTCCTTGGTTATTTTTTCTGGCTTACATTTTTCTTTCTTTTGTTCTGTTACTAAGTCTAATAGACAGGATCAAGCAGGAGGTATCATCAGTATTTCTGATTACTCCAGCTTAGCCTCACAGAACATTCTCAAATTTCTCAACTTGATGACTTGGAGATTGAATGCTTAGTTTTTAGACAGACAGTTTTTTTCTGATTCTATTATAGAGACTGATTCAGGCCTGTAATCCTGTGACAAGGAAGGTTTTTCATAGGGTTTGGATGACCTTTATTTCTTGGTGTGTAAAGTATGGTTTTTAGCTAGCACTCTTTTAGAATTCCTTGAATTATTCAGTTTAAATTTTTTTTTGTGTTTTTTTTTTTAGCCTTTGCACTATTTGGATACTAAGCTGTTGTCTTAGAAGGTTTTGTTTTTTCCCGCAATTCCTGCTGTTAGAAGAATTTCTGTTTTGTTTGCTGTTAACTGTGGAGTTCTTTATCTGGTTTTCCATCAAGATAAAGTGGTTTTGAAAGCTAGTTTGATTTCTTGCCTTACCCCTTTGAGTGCTAAGCAATTTCCCACCTGGGTGCTAAGCTGGATTTAAGTTTATTTTTTTTATTTTTTTAAATATATATATATATTTTTTTTTTAATTATTTTATTTTCAGATCCCCAACGGCGATTACCTTTCCAACGGTGGGTGTTGGGAGTCTGTAGCTGCTTAGATGCCTGAGACACAGGCTTCTAAGCAGCATGCCCCCAATTTCCTATACTATCCATTGTAATTTTTAAATAAAGTTGTGCGGTGATGTCATCACATCATTGCGCGTGACGTCACCACACAAAACATAAAGCCCCGGCGATGCCTGTCACTTTACAGGCCGGATCGCCGGGGTGAGAGTCATTGGGAGCCCTCAGATTGCCCTCAAGGTGGGTGAGTGCTAGCGACGGCTCTGAGTCGTCATCACCTGACTGGGACAATTTGCGACGGCTCAGAGCTGTCGTTAGCACTCAAAGGGTTAAAGGGATAGTAAAGTCAAAATTAAACTTGCATGATTCAGATAGAGCATGTCATTTTAAGACACTTTTAAATTCACTTCTATTTTCAAATGTGCTTCGTTCTCTTAGTATCCTTTGTTAAAAAATTAATACCCACATATCATACACTAGTGGGAGCTGCTGCTAATTGGTGCCTGCACACATTTGTCTCTTGTGATTGGCTAAATAGATATTTCCAGCTTCCTGTCAGTAGTGCAATGCTGTCCCTTCAGCAATGGATAACAAGAGAATGAAGAAGATTTGATATTAGAATTAAATTGGAAAGTTGTTTAATATTGTATGTTCTATCTGAATCATAAAAGAAAATTTTGGGGTTTACTATCCCTTTCAGTGGTGTGCTTAGACATATTTTAGTCATGAGTTTGTTTTTCTTTCATGTTGTGGATGTTGTTAGGTCTTTGAAATTCTTTTTGCAGGCTACTAGGATTTCAGACAATCTTCTAGCTTGTTTGATTTTTCTTCTGGTTTAAGAAGGATTTATAAGCTTTTTTGGAGGTGGGGTAGCCTCCTCCTAAACATCTTACTTCCCATTCTACTAGGTTAGTTGCTTCTTCCTGGGCTTTTTTAGAATGAGGCTTATATTGTTCAAATTTGCACGGCAGCTACTTGGGTCCAGACCAGTGTTGCCTAGCAGGTATCTAATCTGCTTTACAAGATGAAGGCTGCATGTTTTTGCTTTTACTGAAGTGTTTTTTGGTAGGAAAGGCCTTCAAGCAGTAGTTTTTTAATGTAAGTTATTTGAAATAAAGACGATAGTTTTGATTTAAAGGATATATATAATTTAAAAATTATTTTGTCCTGCCCTCATGGGGTATTAGTTTCTCAGGAGTAATGGCTTGTGGACTCTCATCACCTTTATGAAAGAAATATAATTTATGCTTACCTGATAAACTCATTTTTTTTCATGGTGGTGAGAGTCCACAAGCCATCATTTCTGGGAATTCCACTCCTAGGCACTAGGAGGAGGCAAAAATACCCAAAACTCCAAGAGCCCTTAAAAACCCTCCCACCTCACTGGTAACCCAGTCTGAAGTATAGCCAAGCAAAGAGAAGGAAACGTAGTAAAGTAGAAGAGCACATTTAAACCACCGCCAATAAAATATATATAATTAAAATCTAGCAAAAAAAATGGACAGGTCTAGTGGACTTTCACCAGCATGAAATAATTTAATTTATCAGGTAAGCATACATTTTATTTTTTTAATGTGATCAATAGCATTTAGTCTGGCAAACGGCAAGCAGCAGTAGATGGGGACAAGTAGACATTACACAGGGGAGGGAAAATTTGATTAATCTTCTAGTCATTTCAAATTCAAAACACATTCTATAACATTGTCTTTTTCTTGTGTGTTATTCAATTCTACTGTATTTAGCGGTCCTTTAAAGAAACTGGCAGTTTATTACTAAATGAGGAGTTGACAGGCTCTGTCCAATCATAGTAGAACTAACTTTCTCGTGGACAAGCAGAAAAATAGGACAGATAAACAGGTTTTATTTAGTTTGTCAGAGAATTTAGCTGGAAAGGAAAAGAAAAGAGACTCACGTCTACAACCAAGATACATAGGCTAGCAAAGGAAAGCAGAAGTTCATTTATTTGTATATAAAATCCCCTATATTTTTCTTTACACTGTATTTGAGCATGACAGATTCACTGATCTCATGTGGCCAATTCTTGTGGTTTATTAGGTATGCCTCTGCTGTACATAACATTTCTGCATTGTGCTATTATATTACTGATGTATATTTTGGTATCAGTTACTGTATGTCTTATGGTTTTTCAGACTTTTAAAATTGTTACTTATGAAGATGAATTGGACCTATTAACTGTGGTGGCAGTGACACAGACAGAAGCAGAGGGAAAAGCTCATGTTGACCTCCACTGTAATGAGACAGGGAAAATTCTAAAGAAGATCCCCTTACTGGAATCCTGGGATGTGGTAAGAAGTAAAGACATATAGAGACATTTGCCCTTTTTTCTTTTACACCTTAGCTTAATAAATATGCTATATACTATAGGACTGTAACCTAAAAATGAATATATAAACCCAATTCAAATGTAATTAAGTTTTGGGTACAGCTTCATTCCAAACAACACATAGTTCTTAGCTGTTTTAATCTTTTCAACCTGTACTACCTTCACATCAATGGTTTATGTTAGACTTTGTGTGGAAATATTTTATATAAATGTTTTTATGCTATTTCTCAACCATAACAGTTGACTAAAATAACTAAATATATTATGTCCTCATCACTTTCTCACTTGAGGGTTGAGTGACCATCCCCCTATCTTTTTGTTGTTTCATAAGATGAGAGTCCACAATACATTACATGTGGGATTACACTCCAGTCCACTAGGAGGAGGCAAAACACCCCTACATATCAGAGTTTTAATCCCTCCCACGCTCCCTGAGTCACTCTGTCAAATTTTTGCCTTTAGGATGGAGTGAAGTGGATTCTGAAGTGCTGATCTACACAGCGTTGATAGGTTTTCTCTGACTGATCTTAGACCCAATCTCCCCCAATGTCTATTAAGGCAGAGAGGAAGACAGGAGTTTCAGATAGGCAGTAAACAAATTTTTCCAGTGTAGAAATATCACAGCAGCACTCCTCCAATTCTTCAAAAAGACTCTCTTTCTAATGGTAGTGAGAGTCCACAATTCCTTACTCTTGGGATCACATCACCTGTCCACCAGGAGGAGGCAAAGACATCCTACCAGAGTTCTAAATATCCTTCCTATTTCCCCTCCCCCCCCCCCCCCCAGTAGTTCTTTGCCTCGTCAAGGAGATGGCAAGGAGGGATGTGTTTTGAATAAGAAGATTTTTATTGTGTGTTATTACTGTTTTTTACCCTCAGTGGATAGTTCTCTGAAGGAAGGATATGAAGAAACAAGCTGGTGCTATGTACATTTTTTCAGTAAAGTATTTTGCACAATAGCAGCCATGGGTGTTGCAGCGAAGTTCCCAAACCTCCTCCTGTCTTGGCTGGATAAATATGCTTATCTTATGGGATCCTGCAGCTGTTAGTAACAGTATACGATTTCAAGGTCCACCATTTCCATTGTGTCTTAGACTGACTACGGTGCACAGTGGAAGTATGAAGAGGACCAAGCGTCAGTGTAACAGGTACCTAGTAAATACTCTGGTAAGTGGAACAACCAATTTTTATTTTTGCCTGAGTGATCTTGTTCATGCCTGAGCGGTGTGAGTGTTTTGCTCTTTACATATCACAAGTCGGACTATAGACTTGTTTTTTCCTCTGGTCTCTATTCTCCCCGGTCTTGGTCTCTCTGCGCTCCAGTCATGTGTTACAAGCAACTCAGAATTTTTTTAATATTTGTTGCGCTATTGCGAATCACATATACGTTACTTTCTTTTTCTACAACAGTCTCAGAAGAAGGTTTCTGTGATTCTCATAGCTACAGTGTGGCCTCGCAGGACCTGGTTTGCCGATCTGGTACGGATGTCCAGTACTCCTCCCTGGCATCTCCCGCAGAGACCAGATCTTCTCAGTCAGGGTCCATTATTTTATCAAAATCTGCAATCTCTCAGTTTAACTAGTGGAGATTGAATGATTAATCCTGTTGCAGGCGGGTTTCTCTGACTCTGTTATAGACAATTTGATACAGGCTCGTAAACCGGTCACCAGGAAAATTTACCATAAGGTATGGAAGGTTTATTTTTACCTAATAAACTGATCAGGGTTTCTCTTGGATTTCGGTAAGAATTCCTCAGATTCTTCAATTCCTTCAAGAAGGTTTAGACAAGGGCTTATCATCCAGCTCTTTAAAGGATCAGATTTCTGCCTTGTCAGTTCTCTTGCACAGAAAGGTAGCTTGTTTGCCTGATATTTAATCCTTTGTATAGGCTTTGAGTAGAATTAAACTGATTGTCTAGCCCATTGCTCCTCCTTGGATTCTTAATTTGTTTCTTAGAGTCTTACAACATCCTCATGTAGAACCAATGCACTCTTTGGATATCAAGATGCTAACTTGGAATGTGTTGTTTTTGCTGGCTATCTCTTCTGCTCGTAGAATCTCGGCTCTTTCTTTTGAACATCCTTATCTGGTTTTCTATCAGGATAAGGCTGTCTTAAGGAATAGATTGGGTTTTCTGCCAAAGATAGTGTCGGCTGAAAATATTAATCAAGAAATTGTTGTCACATCTTTTTGTCCTAACCCCAGTAATTCTATGAAAAGGCTTTTGCACAATTTAGATGTGGTTAGGGCACTAAATTTTATCTACAAGCAACTAAAGACTTTCCTCAGTCTTCCAGTTTTTTGTGCTGTTTTCCACAGCCTGGGCTTTTAGGAATGAAGCTTTAATAGAACCGATATTTCTGGTGAAATGTTTGTGCAATGCTGTCCCCTGCTCACTTGCAGCCATCCGATCAGTATGATTTCACCTTTTAGGTGGCGAAGAAGTTAAGGAGCAGCAGTCTTATGACCGCTGCTTCTTAACTTTTGTTTCTGGTGGACCAGAAACAATAGGGCATCGATGCAGCGTTCGCTGTTAAATAAATCAACCTCATAGTTTATTCATGTGAATGTTTTGCTTATAAAAGTATTTTTAATGAAATGGAGAAGTGCTGCTGTGATACAGCATGCACCCATTTAAACAAGAGACTAGTGCTGGAGTGCACAATTTCTGAGAATCAGTGTAGAAATATCACAGGACTCCCAGGTAATATATGGATAGTCTGTCTGTCCCCTGGACTACAGGGTGCTGCTCCTAGTGTGATCCACAGCCCTCCCCAGGTAAAATGCAGATTTATATGCCAATACCCTGGATTGTTGAATGCTGTTCCTTGTGAAATCCTTGCTTGCACTACATTGGATGGGCCTTTCTACTGGAAGCAGTTGTCTGCAGCTGAGGTAAGCACAGTAGATGAGTGTGCTGACAGGTCTAGCATGTAGAACGATCAGTAATACTTGAGGTTGGTTGTTGACCCTCAACCAAGAAAGCTTCACAAATCAAACTTCAAAACCAAACGGACAAAGACACTGCTGTATCCTTCTGGTCCTTACACCTACCAGAAAACAGCACAAAAAACTGTAAGACTGAGGAAAATCTTTAGTTACTTGGAGATAAAATGTAGTGCCCTAACCATATCTAAATTGTGCAAAAGCCTTTCCATAGAATTACTGGGGTTAGGACAAAAAGAAGGGACAACAGTTTCTTGAAAATAGAAAGCCACATTAAAACAGCATCAAAAAGTTAGCCCATGCAGTTACAGGTCTCCTGGAGAAGCATAATTGCAGATTGAGCATCCAAATCCCCAATGAAACTAAATTGTAAATATCACAGGACTCCCAGGTTATATACGGATAGTCTGCCCATCCTCTGGTCTACAGGGTGCTGTTCTTTGTGTGATCCACAGCCCTCCCCAGGTAAAATGCTGATTTATAAGCCAATACCCTGGGTTGTTGAATGATGTTCCTTGTGAGATCCTTGCTTGCACTACCTTGGATGGATGCAGCTGAGGTAAGCACAGTAGATGAAGGTTGTTACAGGTAAGTACAATTTAGTTTCATTGGGGATTTGGATGCTCAATCTGCAATTATGCTTCTCCAGGAGACATGTAACTGCATGGGTTAACTTTTTGATGCTGTTTTAATGTGGCTTTCTATTTTCTCTTCTCTTTTTCCTCATTGAAGTACGGTAGCCATCTTTACAAGGCACGGAGAAGGTCTCAGGACCGGTTTGGGGGGGGAAGTACGCAGGGTTAACAGAGTTGGTCCAAAATACCTTATTTTAACCCCGCAGTTGCTAAATTCATCTTAAAATAGCTATTCCAAAATTTTTGTTTAGAGTTTACTGGGATATCAGTTGTACATTGTGCCATTACTATACTTGTTTAACCTTTTGGGGCTTAGCTATTTATGTACCTTTATACTGTTTCAAGCTGATCTGCATCTTTACTCCATTTGTGTTGCTATCCAGGGTGTTAGGCAGATTTAAAAAAGAACAAGCTTCAGTCATTCTGATTACTCGGGGTTGGCCTCCCAGGACTTTTATGCAGAGCTAATTCAAATATCCTCATGACTGCCATAGTGGCTTCCTCTCAGAAGGTACCTTCTTCCTCAAAGGCCTTTCTTTCAGCTGGATTTCAAAACTCTAAATTTGATGGCTTGGCAGCTGACCGCCCAATGCTTTCCCAAAGAGAAAACTGATACCTTGATTCAGACCAGGCGTATTTATCACAAGGTATGGGAAGCCTTTTTTCCTGATGTATTATCAAAGAATACCATTAGAATTCCTTTTGGATTCCTAGATGGTCTGGAGAATAGCTTATTGGCTATTTCTCTCAATGGGACATGACACTCCAATAAAAAAAAATATGATTTAGATAGAGCATGCAATTTTAAAAGAACTTTCTAATTTGTTTTTATTACAAAAGATAAAAGTACAACGATGATACAATATTTTTAAGAGATAGGACAAAATGTTTCAAACAATTACAGAAGGAATTGAGGGCCCTATTCCAGTGTTAAAGTGAAGGTAAACTTTGATGAATGAAAGCCCGTTTTTTAAAAATACTATTAAAAACAGGGGCACTTTCAATCATCACAGTTTAGAAAGCAGCCATTTTGATTAAAAACTTACCTTTGTTTTTTTTCACAGCCAGAGCAGCTTCCCGCACCTGGAGATCCTCTCTTCACACGTCATCAATGACTAATCCAGCTTCCTCCAATCACGGCATGGCCTCAGGCAATGACTACCCTGGGGGGAAAGCCTTGATTGGAGGAAGCTGGTTTAGTCATTGATGACGTGTGAAGAGAGGATCTCTGGGTGGGGGAAGCTGCTCTGGCTGTGAAAAAAACAAAAGTACGTTTTTAATCAAAACGGCTGCGTTCTAAACTTTGATGAATGAAAGTGCCCCTGTTTTTAATAGTATTTTTAAAAAAACGGGCTTTCGTTCATCAAAGTTTACCTTCACTTTAACTTACAGTCTAGAAGGCTAGTAGGAGGGTGAGAAACAGGAGATGGGGACTGCTTTGGTTAGAATGATGTTAGTACAGAGTTAAATGAAGGCAATTATTAGATAAGTGGAATTCACAGAGTTGAGTGGTAGGCTTCCTTGTACAAAAGTGTATTTAGGGAGCTTTTATGTTGAAAAGTTTTTATTCAGGATTTTACAAAGATAATAAACAATAATCATACATTCCAACATCTATAGGTCACTTAGTACATAATAAATACATTCCAATATCTTATAATGTAACATAAAAATTTCACCTATTCTCTATACCATTGCAAAAGGTGTTACAGTTATACCATGTATTCTTCACCTGGCCTGGTCTGCCCCCCCCCACCCCTCCCCCTAGAAGCTTCATGGTAATGAATATAGGGCTCCCATTGTAACAGGAAGGATTCTCTGTCATCTAGATATTTGGCCGTGGTACTTGCTTTATCAAAGTGATATGATATATTTTGTTTAATTATTTCAAAACTATGAGGAGTTCCCTTCCAGAATTGGGCTATACCCAGTCTCACTATCGTACAGATCCATCTAACTAGCTTGTTATTGTGTTTAGAGAGTCCTGGGATCGGAAAGTGGAGCAGAGCCTGCTCCATCATTAGTAAAATTATCTTTTGGAATATCTCACTCACTAGGGCCGAGGTATGATCCCATATCTCCTTAACATATCTACACTCCCACCACATATGTGGGTACGTTCCTAGTGATTCGCACCCTCTGTAGCAAAGTTTAGACAGTGGGTCCCCTCTGCCTCCTGATCTAGTTGGGAATAAGTACCATCTGAAAGCAATAGTGTGATGGATTGCAATAAATTCACATTTTTTATGGGTGGTAACCACATTAGGCGTCCATAATAAGGTAGATAGAGGTATGGTTCCCATAATGCTAGATTCAATTTGTACCCACTGTGAGATATTGTGAGGTTGAAACCATTGTAAGGCTTGGGCAATACGAGCCGAATAGTAATAAGGGATTAGGTTTGGTACGTCCACCCCTCCTTCCTTTCTAGCAGAGCACATAAGTTTTTTATTGATCCTAGCTCTCTTTCCCTGCCATATAAACTTGAGAATGTCATTTTGGAGTTTATGTAAATCTGCCAGTGGGAGCGAAATAGGTAAGGAATGAAACAAATATAACAGTTTGGGCAACAAGGACATTTTAGTAGATATGAGTCTACCATATAAGGATATTTTTAGTTTCATCCATTTTGCTATTAGGGCTCTAATGTTTTTAAACATGGGTATGTAGTTTATCTGACGCAGGGAGTGTATATTATTAGATAGGTTAATCCCTAAATATTTAATAGATTTCTTGGGCCAGTTAAACGTTAAAGTTTAATTCCATTAATTATTTAGTATGATGTGGTGATTTAACTCCAATGGCCTTGCACTTCTCTTCGTTAATTTTATAGCCTGATAGTGATCCGAATTGTTGTATTAATTTATATATTGGAGGGAGGTAGAGTAACGGTTTGGTTAGCGTCAGGATAACGTCGTCTGCAAATAGGGATACCTTGTGTTCTGTCTGACCTACTGTGATTCCCGAAATGTCTTGGTTGTCTCTAATTTTAATGGCGAGCGGTTCTATGCTTAGGGCGAATAGAAGCGGGGAAAGTGGGCATCCCTGCCGGGTGCCATTGTTAACAGATATTGGTCTGGATTGATAACCTGACAGTCTAACATAAGCTGTAGGGAATGAGTATATGGATTTGATAGCGTCATAAAACGACCCTGTAATACCAACCTTCTCTAATACCGCAAACATGAAGTCCCAGTTGATTCTGTCGAACGCCTTCTCTGAATCCAGAGAAAGAAACAGAGAAGGCGTTCCCCGAACCGTGGCTATATTAATTAAATCTATAATTTTTCTAGTGTTGTCTGGGGCCTCCCTCCGTGAGATAAACCCTAGTTGATCTGGATGAATTAGTTTAGTGATGAGGGGATTAAAACGATTTGCTAAAATTTTGGTAAATAGTTTGATATCCTGATTGATTAGAGAAATAGGCCTATAATTTTGGCAATGTTGTTTGTTTTTACCAGGCTTTGGAATCACTGTGATTCTAGCCATTAACATTTCCTTGGGTACTTCTTTACCCTGCATTATCGCGTTAAATACCTTTGCTAGCTGCGGTATCAGTAAGGGCTGTAAAATGTTATAAAAAAGGCCAGAGTAGCCATCAGGTCCCGGAGCCTTAGATCCTTTAAAATTCTTTATGCTTAATTTTATTTCCTCATGGGTAATGGGGGTATTTAAGGATTCCAGATCCTCCTTTACTATACTGGGCAAAGTGCTATCTCCAAGATAGGACAGTAAATCTAAAGCCCTGTCTCTGTTTTTGTTGCCGGTCAGTATATTATACAGTCGTTGGTAGTAGTCAGCAAATAAGTTAGCTATATCTTGAGGATCATTAGTTATCTTGTTGTCCGGTGTCTGTATTTGCAGAACTGTGGTGGCCCTTATGACGTCTTTTAGTTTATTAGCTAACATTCGGTCGGGCTTGTTTCCATAAATGTAATATTGGGTATCAGTCATTCTAATTGATCTAGTCGCTTCTTTATTTAAGAGAGTGTCTAATTCTACATTCTTGGCTTTGAGCTTATTAGCTAACGTACGCAAAGGGTTTCTACTAAGTTGTGCCCTTAACTGATTCGCCTCTGTTTTTAAGTCTAGTAATTTAGCTTCCTTAAGTTTACGTTGTCTGCTAGATTCAGCTATAAGTAGGCCTCTAACATATGCCTTCAGTGCTCCCCATTCGAAGGCCGGATTATGAGTGGAATTGTTAAAAAGCGCCCCACATAAAAAAGGATATATGATGTATAAATGACATTCAAATGATGTTTCCAAAGATTCAATTTACATAGTAGAGGTTGCTGCCACCACAATACACGGTTTCTGGAACCGGATCCACTAAAAGATAAAGAAAAGAACAGAGGCAGGGCGCATCCCCTCTAAGTGTAATATGTTTTTAACAGGCACAAATTTATTAAAATATACAATTTCAAACTCACACATTCAAACCTCAAACATGTGAGGTATGTTCAGGCACTGGGAGAACAACTTTCTGGGTCTCTCAAGGCAAATCTGTAGCAATGTATTTGATACAGCTCACTCGGTCTGGAGGTTTTAGATGTTAGTTCCTCACTAATGATGTCCAGTAACAGAGACTCCTACGGTCCCAAAATTGTCCCCAGAAGGGATTAAAAGTGTTCCAAAAACACCAACAGTTAATAGTTCTGTTCAAAGTATATGTAAATACAGTTACCACCACGCTCAGTCTTCTGAACAGCTGAGGCGCAAGAAAAAAGCCGGCTTACTTGCGGTTGCGATAGCTGAAACGGCTGACGTGGTGACGTGATGCGGTGGGCGTGGCCTTACGCGTTTCGTAGGGAATCTCCCTACTTCGTCAGAGGCTTGAGTAAGAATGTGTTTAAAGTCCAAGATTTAGTCCCTCGTGGGTTAATCAACCCTGCCAGAGTGATTTCCACTATAGAGTGGTCTGACCAAGAGCAGTTCTTGATAGAAGCCCTGGTAAGAAGAGGGACCAGGATTTGACTCAACAATATATAATCTATTCTGGAGTGTGACGCATGTATGGGGGAGTAATAAGTGTAGTCGCGAACCCCTTGGTTGAGTGATCGCCAGCTATCTGTCAGGTTATGGTCTATAGAGAAGTCATGGAGAACTCTGCTTGGTTTTGTATTTGAATTAGTATGTGTGCTTAGGGAAGCTCTATTTATTTTTAAACTATACCTCAAAGTGTCAGCCTATATAGGTGGAAATAGACTTAATACCAAACGTACTAATCGACACAAACAAACTTAGTAACATGCTAACTGGTTAAGAAATTGAGCTATCGATAAACATAGACTGAGTGTACTGAGTTACTTAGTATCAGTGAGGAATATTATTTAAATTTGGCGGCTTAATTTCAGGTGGTAACTGACCAATAACTGAGTTACAACTTATAACAAACTAGTTACCATTGTCATATTGAACTAGCAGGATTGATATATCTGCTAAAATATACAAAAAGAATCACTTTCAATAGGTAGCTTCATAAGAGTGAATAGCACTTTAGCGGCATCAATCATAAACCGGATATCGACCGGCACAGTCACAGGGCTATATAAAAACCTTGTATAACAGTATAATCTTCAGATGCATGCTCAACCATAACTAATCCACTAGTTTATTTGCTATAATTCATCGTATTTAAAATTTGTTTATCACAACATTATCCCAACAATATAACAAGGGAATAATTCTATGCTTATAATGAGTAAATAAACAGCAAATACATTTGACATCAATCACTTGTATGAGATACACCAAATGTAAATGACACAGCAACTGCAGCATAAAGACCTGTATTTGACCATTTACAAAGAAAATATCTCAACCTAGATGCTGTAAAATGTTGTGCTAACACAGACCATTATAGGAATACTACCAATTAAGCCAGAAATCTCAGTGTATAATTCAGTAATAAGACACGGACACTATCTTATCTGAGTGGATTCTTATACTCAGTAATCAATACGTGTACCTAATATAAATCTATACGTGTCTCTTTTGCTTTAATGTATATTCTCTCAGGGATAATATGAAAGTGATATGAAAGTGTTATCACACAAGCATATTAAATCACAAATAAATTTTCAGGTTGACTGGAGAGAAGGGATATATGCAATTTGCATGCTCCCAAAGCGACATTCTCCAGTAATAACTGAAGTATTATATAAATATGATATTATGTACATATAAAATGTGAAGTCACACAATCACAAATAAAATCTACAAACATACCCACAAGAAGTAGTGTGTCATTTGACTGCTTTAAAACGTGTTGTGCACTTTTTTGATTAATATGAAACCTATTTCATGAATTTTTATTCCAACTCAAGTATGATATGAATTTACTGATATAAGCACTTATAGAGTGATACCACAAAACTACAAAAGTGCATATAAACACTTATAAGGTGTCATACTTCATCTACACAATTGGAGAATAAACAATCACAACACACCCAGAGAATAATAGTACAATACTGATCCTCACTATATATTATATATTTTCTAAATAGTGGTCTATGATATAGCTCTCCACCTATATAAATTCCTTTAACTACTTTGGATATCTCAAAGGCTTACTGATAATTTAGGAATGGGCTTTCTACTTTTTGGTTGTTTTTAATTATGAGTCTTATTTTAAACTACCAAATAAAAGTTATATTTTAACTTTCCCAATTTTCTCCACTACTAGTCCAGGCACAGAGTGCTATTTGTGCAGTCTTTTAAGAGGTCCCTTCCTCTTCCTTTGCTTAGTATGTGTGCCCGTCTGCGAGGATCTATCGCTTTTATCATTCATGGTGAGATTAAAGTCACCTCCTATTATAGTTTTGTACCTTTTCCATAATGTTAAATGTTTGCTCAGCTTGGAGATAAAGTTAGCTTGTGATTCTTTAGGTGCGTATACATTGACTAATAAAACTGGAGTGTTTTGTATCGATCCCTGTATTATCAAGTACCTACCCTCTCTATCTCTAATCACTGAGTCCTCGTGAAAATTTAGGGATGAATGAATTAACATTGATACTCCGCATTTCTTTTTAGGGCCAATAGCGTGGTATTGAGTAGGGAATGACCTATCCCAGTATTTGGGGGGGGGGGGTGATGATGTAAAATGTGTTTCCTGGAGCATCACTATGTGAGCGTTTAATGCCTTATATTCTGAAATTGCCTTTTTCCTCTTTACATCAGAGTTTAGTCCTCTGACGTTGTGTGAGATTATTTTTATGGACATGGTGTACCTCTTAAAAACATTTTGCTTATACGATACCTTTGAGTAACCAGGGATATATCAGTTCTCTCCCGGGATCAGGGGGGTCCCGAGGACCAGGCCAAGCTCAACCTCTACTATCAGGTTATAAATCAAGCCTTTAAAACATTCAAGAGAAAAATTCAGCTTAATGAACAACATTTGAACAAGCAATACATGGCAAAAGACAGTGGTAATAGCTGCTTCTGAGATAAGTTGGAGTGATCCATAAAACTGTGACCAGAAAAATAAATAAAACTGAAACACAAATAAACGTCGGAAAGATTAACATCAAAGTGACTCGAGTGACACAACATAAGACACATAAACCTGAGCTGTTACGTGGCATGAACCAAGATTGAGGGTAATGGCAGGGAGAAAAGGAATGGGTGGGGGGGGGGGGTAATGGGAGAAAGGAAAGGGTAGGAGGGTGGGGTAGATCCTGAGAGTATTTATAACATTTATAGAGACCAATTATTTTAGCATTGCATTTTAATAAATAACTTGAGTGGGACACTCCTGATAACCCAGTTGGTAGGGAATTATATTTAAAATATGGAAGACATCTAGGGCCTCTAATAACATCTATTTAGATCTTTATGAGGAAAGATCTATACCATTTATATGGCCCTAGATTAAGCCTTATTTACTAGTTAGGTAGCATCTCCCTACATTTAAACATGCAAATTAATTAACTAAATTACTTGGGAACATCTAGAACCTTTAAACATCAAATTACTGAACTTGAAACATCATATTATTAGAATGGCGGCTCTGCCCCACTAAACCGGGGTAGGCCCTTTTTCAAATAGAGTAGTCCTGATACATCTTAAACTCAATCCCAAACCTTGCTGTCAAGTTGAAAGGTCAGTAGCATCATTTGAAGAGTCCTCCTCGGTAGCATTGCTGTGGTTGATTTTCTGTTTCTTAACTTTTCCAGATCTTCCAACCGGAGTCCACTCCTTTTGAAAAGATTTCCTAGGTGGGTCAGATTTTGTAGATGTGGTTGGGATATCAACTTGAATTTGTAAGCGATCCAGTAGTGCTCTCCCTTCTTCTAGGGTAGAGCAATTATAAGTCCCATTCTGATTTGTGAAAACTAGCTTGAAGGGGAAGTTCCATCTGTACTTTATGTGCTCTTTAGTAAGTGCTGCTGTGATAGGTTTCATATCTCTTCTTTTCCTTAATGTGATTGGGGCAAGGTCGGTGAAGATTTGGATGTTATGTCCCTCAAATTCAATACATTTTTTATCTCTGGCAGCTTTCATTATCCTCTCTTTTACATGGTAGTGTAATTTAAGGATGATATCTCTGTTGGAGTTTTGTTGTGGTCTAGTGAGGGCTCTGTGAACCCTGTCCATCAGCAAAGTAGATGGGTCAATATCTGGGACTAGCTGTATGAAAAGTTCGGTGATAGTTTCGTCTAGATTTTTATAAGACTCTGGAAGATTTCGAATACACAGGTTGGATCTGCGAGATCTGTTTTCAAGATCCTCAATCTGCTCCTCAAGCCTGCTTATATAGGCTGAATTGTCTTGAATTGAGCTTCTGAGTAAAGGTATTTCTTCAGATACATTATCTAGTTTTTCTTCCAGTTCAGCGGGCCTCCTGCCTATTTCTCTGAGGTCTTGCTTAATCTCTGAAAGAGCCATTTTAAATTCTTCATGAAACAGTGATTTTATTTGGGATAGGAGCTCTTTGTTGGGCTCTTCTGGGCCGTGGGCACCAATGATCTCTGGGGCGTTCGCCGCAGGGCTGGTTGCAGCAGAGGAATCACATTTATCTGAGCCCTTTTGCTTTAACTGAGACCTTGAAAGGCATTCTTTAACGGTTTGGGATTTATTTTTCATTCTGATTTACCAGATAGATATTATATTCCAGAGAAGTCCACTGATGGTGGGAGGCTCTAAAGTACAGTATTGCTTGCTTTCTCTTGTAAGGTGTATCCAGTCCACGGATCATCCATTTCTTGTGGGATATTCTCATTCCCAACAGTAAGTTGCAAGAGGACACCCACAGCAGAGCTGTAATATAGCTCCTCCCCTAACTGTCATAGCCAGTCATTCTCTTGCAACTCTCAACAAGCAAGGACGTTGTAGGAGAGAGTGGTTAAATATAGCTAGTTTGTTTTCTTCAATCAAAAGTTTGTTATTTTTAAATAGTACCGGAGTTGTGCTATTTTATCTCAGGCAGTAAATAGAAGAATAATCTGCCTGAGGTTTCTATGATCTTAGCAGGTTGTAACTAAGATCCATTGCTATTCTCACATATGTCTGAGGGGATTACACAGATGAGGTAACTTCAGCGAGAGAATGGCGTGCAGTTTATTCTGCTATCAGGTATGTGCAGTTATAATTTTTTCTAGAGATGGAAAACACTAGAAAATGCTGCTGATACCGGATTAATGTAAGTTGAGCCTGAATACAGTGATTTAATAACGACTGGTATCATGCTTACTCCCAGGGGTAATACCCTTATGATATTTACAATATAAAACGTTTGCTGGCATGTTTAATCGTTTTTATATATGCTTTGGTGATAAAACTTTATTGGGGCCTAGATTTTTCCACATGGCTGGCTTAAATTTTGACTAGAAACATTTTCCACTGTTGTAGTATAAAAGTTACAGTTGGTGCAGTTAAAATTACAAACTGTGACATCCAGCTTCCCTCAAAGGCCCTCTGAATGCTATAGGACATCTCTAAAGGGCCCAAAGGCTTTCCAAAGTCGTTTATTGGGGAAGGTAGGGCCACAGCTTGCTGTGGCAGTTGGTTGTGACTGTTAAAAAAACGTCTATTTCGTTTTTTTGATCTGTTTTTTTAACTAAGGGGTTAATCATCCATTTGCAAGTGGGTGCAATGCTATGTTAGCCTATTATACACACTGTAAAAATTTCATTTGATTTACTGCATTTTTTCACTGTTTTTCAAATTATGACAAAATTTGTTTCTCTTAAAGGCACAGTGCCGTTTTTTATATTTGCTTGTTAACTTGATTTAAAGTGTTTTCCAAGCTTGCTAGTCTCATTGCTATTCTGTATAAACATGTCTGACATAGAAGAAACTCCTTGTTCATTATGTTTAAAAGCCATGGTGGAACCCCCTCTTAGAATGTGTACCAAATGTACTGATTTCATTTTATGCAATAAAGATCATTTTCTGTCTTTAAAAAATGTATCACCAGAGGAATCTGACGAGGGGGAAGTTATGCCGACTAACTTTCCCCACGTGTCAGACCCTTTGACTCCTGCTTAAGGGACTCACGCTCAAATGGCGCCAAGTACATCTAGGGCGCCCATAGCGTTTACTTTACAAGACATGGCGGCAGTCATGAATAATACACTGTCAGCGGTATTAGCCAGACTACCTGAACTTAGAGGTAAGCGAGATAGCTCTGGGGTGAGACAAAATGCAGAGCATACTGACGCTTTAAGAACCATGTCTGATACTGCCTCACAATATGCAGAAGCTGAGGAAAGAGAGCTTCAGTCAGTGGGTGATGTTAATGACTCAGGAAAGATACCTGATTCTAATATTTCTACATTTAAATTTAAGCTTGAACACCTCCGCGTGTTGCTTAGGGAGGTTTTAGCTGCTCTGAATGACTGTGATACCATTGCAGTGCCAGAGAAATTGTGTAGACTGGATAAATACTTTGCAGTGCCGGTGTGTACTGATGTTTTTCCAAATACCTAAAAGGTTTACAGAAATTATTAATAAGGAATGGGATAGACCAGGTGTGCCGTTCTCTTCCCCTCCTATTTTTAGAAAAATGTTTCCAATAGACGCCACCACATGGGACTTATGGCAGACAGTCCCTAAGGTGGAGGGAGCACTTTCTACTCTAGTAAAGCGTACTACTATCCCTGTCGAGGACAGTTGTGCTTTTTTTTTTAGATCCAATGGATAAAAAATTAGAGGTTACCTTAAGAAAATATTTATTCAACAAGGTTTTATCCTACAGCCCCTTGCATGCATTGCCCCTGTCACTGCTGCTGCGGCGTACTGGTTTGAGTCTCTGGAAGAGGCTTTACAGGTAGCGACTCCATTGGATGACATACTTGGCAAACTTAGAGCACTTAAGCTAGCCAATTCTTTTATTCTGATGCCATTGTTCATTTGACTAAACTAACGGCTAAGAATTCTGGTTTTGCTATACAGGCGCGCAGAGCGCTATGGCTTAGATCATGGTCAGCTGACGTGACTTCAAAATCTAAGCTACTTAACATTCCCTTCAATGGGCAGACCCTATTCGGGCCTGGTTGAAGGAGATTATTGCTGATATCACTGGAGGAAAAGGTCATGCCCTTCCTCAGGACAGGTCCAAATCTAGGGCCAAACAGTCTAATTTTCGTGCCTTTCAAAACTTCAAGGCAGGTGCGGCATCAACTTCCTCTAATAATAAACAAGAGGGAACTTTTGCTCAATCCAAGACGGTCTGGAGACCAAACCTGACATGGAAAAAAGGTAAGCAGGTAAAAAAGCCTGCTGCTGCCTCTAAGACAGCATGAAAGAACAGCCCCCTATCCGGGAACGGATCTAGTAGGGGGCAGACTTTCACTCTTTGCCCAGGCGTGGGCAAGAGATGTTCAGGATCCCTGGGCATTGGAAATTATATCCCAGGGATATCTTCTGGTCTTCAAAGCTTCCCCCCCAAAAGGGAGATTTCACCTTTCACAATTATCTGCACACCAGATAAAGAGAGAGGCATTCTTACACTGTGTACGAGTCCTCCTAGTTATGGGAGTGATCCATCCAGTTCCAAAGGAGGAACAGGGACAGGGTTTTTACTCAAATCTGTTTGTGGTTCCCAAAAAAGAGGGAATCTTCAGACCAATTTTGGATCTAAAGATCTTAAACAAATTCCTCAAAGTTCCGTCGTTCAAGATGGAAACTATTCGTACCATCCTACCACTGATCCAGGAGGGTCAATATATGACTACAGTGGATCTAAAGGATGCTTATCTTCACATTCCGATACACAAAGATCATCATCGGTTTCTCAGGTTTGCCTTTTAAGACAGGCATTACCAGTTGTAGCTCTTCCCTTGGGATTAGCTACAGCCACAAGAATCTTTACAAAGGTTCTAGGGTCACTTATGGCGGTCCTAAGGCCGCGGGGCATAGCAGTAGCCCCTTATTTAGACGACATCCTGATACAGGCGTCAAACTTCCAAATTGCCAAGTCTCATACGGACGTAGTACTGGCATTTCTGTGGTCGCATTGGTGGAAAGTGAACGAGGAAAAGAGTTCTCTATCCCCACTCACAAGAGTTTCCTTTCTAGGGACTCTGATAGATTCTGTAGAAATGAAAATTCACCTGACGAAGTCCAGGTTATCAAAGCTTCTAAATTCCTGCCGGGTTCTTCATTCCATTCTGCGCCCTTCGGTGGTTCAGTGTATGGAAGTAATCGGCTTAATGGTAGCGGCAATGGACATAGTGCCGTTTGCACGCTTACATCTCAGACCGCTGCAACTATGCATGCTCAGTCAGTGGAGCGGGGATTACACAGATTTGTCCCCTCAACTGAATCTGGACCAAGAGACCAGGGATTCTCTTCTCTGGGGCTATCTCGGGTCCATCTGTCCAAAGGTATGACCTTTCGCAGGCCAGATTGGACAATTGTTACAACAGATGCCAGCCTTCTAGGTTGGGGTGCAGTCTGGAACTCCCTGAAGGCTCAGGGATCGTGGACTCAGGAGGAGTCTCTCCTTCCATTAAATATTCTGGAACTAAGAGCGATATTCAAGGCTCTTCAGGCTTGGCCTCAGTTAGCAACTCTGAGGTACATCAGATTTCAGTCGGACAACATCACGACTGTAGCTTACATCAACCATCAAGGGGGAACGAAAAGTTCCCTAGAGATGTTAGAAGTTTAAAAAATAATTCGCTGGGCAGAGATTCACTCTTGCCACCTATCAGCTATCGATATCCCAGGTGTAGAGCACTGGGAGGCGGATTTTCTAAGTCGTCAGACTTTTCATCCGGGAGAGTGGGAACTCCATCCGGAGGCATTTGCACAACTGATTCATCTTTGGGGCAAACCAGAACTGGATCTCATGGCGTCTCGCCAGAACGCCAAGCTTTCGTGCTACGGATCCAGGTCCAGGGATCCCAAGGCGACACTGATAGATGCTCTAGCAGCGCCCTGGTCTTTCAACCTGGCTTATGTGTTTCCACCATTTCCTCTGCTCCCTCGACTGATTGTCAAGATCAAGCAGGAGAGAGCATCAGTGATTCTGATAGCACCTGCGTGGCCACGCAGGACCTGGTATGCAGATCTAGTGGACATGTCATCCTTTCCACCATGGTCTCTGCCTCTGAAACAGGACCTTCTACTTCAGGGTCCTTTCAACCATCCAAATCTAATTTCTCTGAGGCTGACTGCCTGGAGATTGAACGCTTGATTTTATCAAAGCGTGGCTTCTCCGAGTCAGTTATTGATACCTTAAGACAGGCACGAAAGCCTGTCACCAGGAAATTTACCATACGGTATGTCGTAGATATCTTTATTGGTGTGAATCCAAGGGTTACTCATGGAGTAAGGTCAGGATTGCTAGGATATTATCTTTTCTCCAAGAAGGTTTGGAAAAAGGATTGTCAGCTAGTTAAGCGTCTGGCAGATGCTCCAGATGTTCAGGCATTTTGTCAGGCTTTAGTTAGAATCAAGCCTGTGTTTAAACCTGTTGCTCCACCATGGAGCTTAAACTTGGTTCTTAAGGTTCTTCAAGGAGTTCCGTTTGAACCTCTTCATTCCATAGATATCAAGCTTTTATCTTGGAAAGTTCTTTTTTTGGTAGCTATTTCCTCGGCTCGTAGAGTCTCTGAGCTATCTGCCTTACAATGTGATTCTCCTTATCTGATTTTTCATACGGATAAGGTAGTCCTGCGTACCAAAACTGGGTTCTTACCTAAGGTGGTATCTAACAAGAATATCAATCAAGAGATTGTTGTTCCATCCTTGTGTTACACAATTTGTACGTGGCCCGTGCTTTAAAGTTTTACTTACAAGCTACTAAATATTTTCGTCAAACATCTGCTTTGTTTGTTGTCTACTCTGGACAGAGGAGAGGTCAAAAGGCTTCGGCAACCTCTTTTTCTTTTTGACTAAGAAGCTTAATCCGCTTAGCCTATGAGACTGCTGGACAGCAACCTCCTGAAAGGATTACAGCTCATTCCACTAGAGCTGTGGCTTCCACTTGGGCCTTTAAAAATGAGGCTTCTTTTGATCAGATTTGCAAGGCGACGACTTGGTCTTCGCTTCATATTTTTTAAAAATTTTACAAATTTGATACTTTTGCTTCTTCGGAGGCTATATTTGGGAGAAAGGTTTTACGTGCAGTGGTTCCTTCCATTTAAGTTACTGCCTTGTCCCTCCCTTCATCCGTGTACTTTAGCTTTGGTATTGGTATCCCACAAGTAATGGATGATCCGTGGACTGGATACACCTTACAAGAGAAAACACAATTTATGCTTACCTGATAAATTTATTTCTCTTGTGGTGTATCCAGTCCACGGCCCGCCCTGTCATTTTAAGGCAGGTAATTTTTAAATTTAAACTACAGTAACCACTGCACCCTATGGTTCCTCCTTTCTCGGCTTGTTTTCGGTCGAATGACTGGTTATGACAGTTAGGGGAGGAGCTATATTACAGCTCTGCTGTGGGTGTCCTCTTGCAACTTCCTGTTGGGAATGAGAATATCCCACAAGAAATGGATGATCCGTGGACTGGATACACCACAAGAGAAATACATTTATCAGGTAAGCATAAATTGTGTTTTTTATATATCTCAGGATCTTGATTAATTATTCAGGATTGTGTGTTCATGCCTGTTGCTACCCGCAGCCTGCTGGGGTCTTAAGAGTAGAAATCGTGTTCAGGAATAGTGTCCTGTGAGCCTAATATAAGTATCACATTGTGCTTATAAGGGAGTGATTTAGAGCTGATTGTAGAAGCGGAGTCTCACTTGTCTAATGACCTACAGGCCCCAATGCTTCTCTCATACCGTTCCCGAGTTGCTGCAATAAAGCTAGGCAGCCCAGGCAGAGAGGCTTACTTGTGGGGGTCTGATAAGGAGACTATCTGATAATGAGCAAGTTCGTGTTTACATATTTGTGTAAAGGCAGACTATAGTCCTATTAGTTCTTCTTTCCTCTAATGAAATATTTAGAGCTGGTAAAAAATTGCTTCTTTTCTCGCCTTCAGTGATATGCTTGACAATGACCCTCTAGAGCTTAGTGAGAAAAAGCTGCGCAAAGGCCCCCAGAGTTTCCTTCGCTAACTATTGTGAGTCAAAACAGAAAGCCTTTTGCCTATAGCTGTTTGCAGGTGGCCCAGTAATAAGGCATCCAGTTCTATTTGCCTATAATATAGTGCCCGGTGTGTGCAGGTCTCACCTCTGCAGCCGTTACTTGTCCGTGCCGTTCAGGTTCTCGAATGCTATCCGGCCTCAGGGGTCAGGTCCCATAGATCTATAGTCACCGGAGCGGAGCCCCGACCCTCCGGTCACTAAGTCCTGTCTCAGAGGCCTAAGTTGCGTAGCAAAGCGCAGCGAAATAAAAGTTCTGTTTGCTTTTTCCTTTTTCAATGTCCGACACCTCCGGAACAGCTTGCCGATTAAAAGGCTATCACAATAAAGCTGCTTTTGGTGTTGAGAGGTTGTATTATGAGCTTTAAATAAGCTTTAAATATAAATTTTCCCAGGAGCTCGGTCCTCACACGTCTTTCTCTCACCAAGGGTAGCTCCTCCCCCCTTTAGGGAGCTTTTAAAGCATGACAGATCAGGGAAAAGTGGGGCAGTGCAAGGAAGTGCATTCCAGTGGGTTGGTGCTGCACAAGAGATGTCCTGCAGTCTAGCATGGGAGGAGGTGACGGTAGAAGGGGGCTGGGTTATATTTGTTAAATTAGTGAGTGACAGGTAGTGGGGGCAGCTTTGGTAAGGGCTTTGTAGGTTAGGGTGAGAATTTTGAATTTAATTCTGCTGTGAATGGGGAGACAGTGAAGGAACTCATAGAGAGGGGCAGCAGATACAAAGTGGTGGGAAAGGTGGTTTAGCCTGGCAGAGGCATTTAGGATGGATTAGAGGGGGGGAGAGAAGAAGGTCAGTTAGTAGGTTATTATGGAAGTCAAGTTGGGAAATTACCAGGGAGGGTATTAGTTGCTTAGTGGTGTTAGCGCTCAGAAACTGACACATTTTGGAGATATTATGTATGTGGTTGCGGCAGGATGAAGAGAGCAATTGGATGTAGGGGATGAAAGACAGATTGGAGTCAAGTGTAACTCTGACGCAGTGGACTTGGAGTGATGGAGAGATAGTGGTGCCGCCAACAGTTATATAAAAGTCAGAAAATGGAGTAGAGCTAGAGGGGGGATTAGAAGGAGCTTAGTCTTGGACATGTTAATCTTTAGGTGGTAAGAGGCCATCAAGGAAGAAATGCCAGATAAGCTGTTGCTAACATTAGAAAGGACAAAGGGAGAGAGAGCAGGGGTGGAGAGCTAAATCTAGGTATCATCAGCATAGAGTTGATATTTGAAGTTTATTAAAATATATATATATATATATAACAGTCTCTTGTGAACTCTGCACTCACTTTATATCTCAGCCGCCCAGGGTGCATCCAAGGAACATTCAACATTTTTAGCAAAGAGAGAGCACTCACCGGGACTAACAATTATACAGCATATCAAGCTTTTATTAATACAGGTGACGTTTCGGGGATTCCAACCCCGTCCTCAAACCTTACATAAACATACAAAATATCTTACCTTAAATACCCTCCACCAACTGAACATGTCTCTGTACCGGAAGTCGTCCGGCGTTCTGCCCGCACCACTGCGCATGCCCAGAGCGTTGGCATGACAACCAGTCACAGCGTCATGCTGTACAAAATAAAGTAAATCAACGTGGTTAAAAACATTAACATGGAATAAGTGGATCAAGATATCGTTAAACACTTATGATACATTAAGCAAAAAATAGCTTCTTAACCTTTTTCAGTTCACTAAGACTAAATCACATATTAACATGTATTCCTTTGTATATATGTGCCTAATCACATTAACCCTAAGCTGTATGCTAGTTTGATTTGCTATGTTACCTTGCCTATAAACCAATGCTATCCATCGACTTGAATACATTTCTACATTTGTGGCTACAGCTTCAGGAGATGAAATCAAGATTCTTGAATAGGGGTTATCCAGAAAAAAAGATTGAAAAGCATCTGGGACGGTTTACTTCTATGTCTCAGTACGAGGCCCTACAGGCGAGTAGTACTCAGAAGCAAAACCAAAGAATGACACTATCTACTGTGTACACCGCCGATAAATACAACATGCACCAGCTAGTGAGAAAGAACTGGAACATTATAGAGAGTGACAAAAGGTTACCTTTCAAAGGAATTTCCCACCCACAGGTGGGATACAGAAGAGCAAGATCATTACGTGATATCTTGGTAAAAGTGGACCCCGTCCACAATTATACAAAAAAGAACTGGCTACAGACTTCCAAGCCTGGTTGTTAAAAGTGTATGGGTTGCACTACGTGCAATGGTCTTTCTAATGCCAAATTTTTCACTCATCCTACCACCAACCAGAGATATACTATCCGACATAGAGTAACCTGCACGACTACACATATTGTGTATTTGTTGCATTGTCCTTGCGGGTTATTCTATGTCGGAAAAACTATCGATGACCTCCACACCCGTATGGCAAATCACCGCACGCCATTCGATTGGCAATCAAAAATCATGATTCAGAACAACCTGTTGCACGACATTTTGCGTTGAAGGGCCATACGGTGGCGGACTTGAGATATGTGATCATCGATCACATACCACCCCTTACGAGGAGCAGCGATAGAGACAGGATTTTGCTCCAGTGCGAATCCAGATGGATTTTTAATTTAGGTACCTGGTGGGCTTAATACCCACTTAGATTGGCACTGTTTTTTGTAGCACCCTATAATTTGATAGATATAGCCGGTCTAAGAGTCTATTAACACATATAAATAGCAGTTCAACTAATGTGTAGATTGGACATTGTACAAATGTAGTTATGACAGATATTTGAAAGCTATAAGTATGGGCACCATTATAGGGGTACTGTCTCTTTAAGTATTATGTAGATAGAATTCTCTTTAGGAACTAGGATTACAAGGAACTAATTAGTATTAGTGAGGTTTGATCTTTAGCCACAAATGTAGAAATGTATTCAAGTCGATGGATAGCATTGGTTTATAGGCAAGGTAACATAGCAAATCAAACTAACATACAGCTTAGGGTTAATGTGATTAGGCACATAGATACAAAGGAATACATGTTAATATGTGATTTAGTCTTAGTGAACTGAAAAAGGTTAAGAAGCTATTTTTTGCTTAATGTATCATAAGTGTTTAACGATATCTTGATCCACTTATTCCATGTTAATGTTTTTAACCACGGTGATTTATTTTATTTTGTACAGCATGACGCTGTGACTGGTTGTCATGCCGACGCTCTGGGTATGCGCAGTGGTGCGGGCAGAACGCCGGACGACTTCCGGTACAGCGACATGTTCAGTCGGTGGAGGGTATTTAAGATAAGATATTTTGTATGTTTATGTAAGGTTTGAGGACGGGTTGGAATCCCCGAAACGTCACCTGTATTAATAAAAGCTTGATATGCTGTATAATTGTTAGTCCCGGTGAGTGCTCTCTCTTTGCTAAAAATTATATATATATATATATATATATATATTATTGGGGTTGTGGATTTAATTTCTCAGTGAAACAAAGATATTCTTAAACCCCTTCTTTTATGTTATTACTTGTGGACTCCACAGCTTGGGTATTAGTTCTCAAGAGTAATGGACCAGGTACTCTCCTGTATAAAAGAAAACATAATTTATGCTTACTTGATAAATTAATTTATTTCATTATGGCTTTTATTCTTTTTTCTTACTTCACTTCACTTTGCTTGGCTATAAGTTAGACTAAGGTATGTGTGACGTGGGAGAGGTTTAATAGAGAGCTTGGGGTTTTGGAAGCTTTGCCTCCTCCTAGTGGTAGAGAAAAGTAATTTACAAAATTAATGGATCGTGGGGTCTCACCACCATGAAAGAAATGAATTTATCAGGTAAGCATAAATTATGTTATCTCTTTCTCTCTCTCTTTATTTTTTTTTTATAATAAAGAGAAGCAAAATAGTTCTTAAAGAACTATTTCTAGATAACAAGAGTCTATCCCGGAGAAAAGCACCATATTAGTTGTTGTTTTTATTGTTATTTTTATAACTACTGTGGGTATTTAGCAGAACTGTCCATATAATGGTCTAAGGGCCACATGCTGGCTGCCAAGGAGTTTTCTTTTTCAGCTGTGGTATTGTGTGTTTATTTGGGAAGACAAAACATGTGCACCACAGGGTAGCCCTGGAAATTGTTTGTGAAACTAACATATTTTTATGAGCCAATCACCAGTGTGCAGGTTTTCAAATAATTATTCATCAAACTTTTTACAGCTGTAAAATGTCTTTGATTTCCATGTATTATGGGCCCATAAGCTTTGTCAGTCTTGAAAATTAAACGTTTCCAATGAAAACTGGTAAAGCACCAACCTGTAATGTAATCTGGTGTTTTGTTTTCTTTCAGACTTTTAGCCATGCAGTGTTTTTTGACAGAGACACTCTGGTGCACATAGAAGAAAGACCAAACCGCCACTTCTCATGTTATGTTTACAAAATGCAGCGTAACTTTGCTGAATGAGGATTCACCAATACTTTTACATTAAACTTACAAAAAACTCATGAAGGGGGGGGGGGGGGTATTGTAATATTTTTATTATGGATTTTTACTTTTAAACAAATAAAGATTACTCTGTGATTGCAGTGTTGTATTTTTTTCCTAGCATTAATTTATAGGGCACTTAAAAAAATACTTGAATTAAAACAATTTTCTTGACTGTTTATTAAAACAAGTAGGTTTAGGTTTGGTGCCTTTTTATTTTATTTTTTATTATTATTATTGTTACTATGCAATACCATGATGGGAAAAAAAGCTTACAATAAATAAACTTTAAATTACAAATTACAATATCTGATTTAAATTATTCAGAACCTAAATACATACAAACACAAACTAACAACAGCTTGTACTCTCTTTCCCTTTCTCTGCCTTTCATTCATTCAACCATCTTTTATTTTACAGCCCAGCTTCGTAATACTGTAAATTTGCTCACATTTGTTTTATTTTATTTATTTTATTGGCCTACTTCCTAACACAAAGGGGCTGCAGATCGATATTTTAGAATCCTTAAGGGCTATATATAAACGTATGGCTAGGAAACAAAACACAAATAATAATATATGTCCCACACATGTCCAGCTGCAAAGGGCTAAATTTAGGTTAGGTTGCAACGTACCCTCTGTCTTTATTTTTCCCCTCTAGATGGCTCTTTTGAGTTGTGATCACCTTGTTTGTTCATCTATCACAAGCCCACATGTATAGTTTTACTTTTTGTCCTGGGGCCAAAAAAAATATATCATTCCTAGTCCTACTTTTTTCCCAGGGGCCCCCTTCACTCTTCCTTTCTCACCCCTTCTCTACCCACTCCCTTCTTCATTCTTTTCTCTTTCTCTCCAAGAACATTATGAGAATTACCAAAAGGATATGCTATCCGCTTCTGAGAATTACCAAAGTTTTTATTTTTAATGGCTTAAAACTGATTCAATTTTAAGTTTTTAATTTTAATGAGTTTTTAGGCAAACCATCCACACTGACCTCTAAATTAGAGAAAATCAGGATTAGACAAGCAATCGATAAAGTGCTTCACCATTTGAGTCACTACACTTTCCCTTTAAGGATATCGAAATCCAATTTGAAAAGCACAACAGTGAAAGTGTTTTTGACCTATGTGGAAAGGATAAATCTTTTAACGGGCACCATATCCTGTCATATATATCGTATCCCTTTTGTAGGAACTATGGTTTGCAAATATTTAATTATATTTTTCTTAGATAATAATAATGATTCTTCTGTATCTGTACAAAGCAGAAGTTATATATATATATATATATATATATATACAGTATATATATATATATATATATATATATATATATATATATATATACTTTTGTCTGTAAGTCTAATTTATCCAATTATCTCTTTCCTCCAACAACACACAGAGCGTGTGCATGTATCTTTAAGTGATTATTTGGGTGTAGTGGCATTTACCAGTATGCAAACTGTAAAGAAAGTTCAAAGGTCATTAAAACGTTTTTGTTTTTTTTTAGAAATGTATGTAACTGTCTTGAATTATATTACATGTGCCTTCATACTTAGGAGTTCTCAGCCACTGAACTATTTATCTAAGGGGATCAGTTTTGCACAGACAATTTATTTCTGCATCAATTTGAATTACTTCAAGAAGCTGATTTCCATTCTGTCAATTACCTACAAATTTCAAGGATCTGATATCACTAATAGAAAAAAAGTAACTCTACTTTTTCCAAAATTGAGTTTTATGCCCCTCTGTTTTTATGTGGGTATGACCACCATCAAATACCTCTCTGGGTGATTTGTTTGGGCAGGTAGTCATCATTACCACGGTAATTACCTGCAAACCAGGGGGACATGCCTATAATTTAGTCCATAATTTGTTATACCCTTTATTTTCCAGCAGATATCTCCATATCTGTTAAGAATACATAAATCAATTAACCAGCCTACTACAGCTGCTGTGCTCACAAAATATGCCAAGGAGAACAGACTTGCCCAAAGAGAGATGCATTGTCATTTTATAAGCAGTATTGTGCAGATCTTCGCTCACTCTGTTTTGGTTCTTTAACATATGGGTTAGACATACATATCTGTGTGTGTGTGTATTGTTATTGATTATAATGGTTATACCATGGATATATTAATACATATTCATTAAATGAACACAGTCATCGTAAAATAGCATTTTCTGATTACTATGGAATGTAGATGCAGGACACAGAAAATAAATGTTATTAATATTAGGCTAAAATACTATGAATAAAAAAACAGTATAAACAATAAAGATACAAGTCCACCCTTTCAAATGCTCTGTCTCTCTCTGAGCCCCACTGGAAGGTTGATTTTTGCAGCTGCTACCTCATGTTTATATAAATTTTCTATAGCCAGCAGGTAAAATGGAGAATTGAGAGTACATTATACAATACAATGGTCTTGTAATGCTTAACAAAAAGCACACAAGCAAAGGGGGTGTGTGCACTCTAATAGTCAGCAAACAAATATGTGGATTAAACCAGAAAAAGGTGCAAGTATAGTGTATACGAATTAAGAGAGAGAGTTACATCCACAAAACTAGTGGATGTCAAAGCATGACACGGCTACACTCAGGTTAAAAAAGTAAATAATGTTTATTATACTCCTTGACAAACCAAAACACCTAAATTAAAAAATAGCTGCAAAACACATGTAAATATGAATCCAGGCCTGGAAAAAGTTAATAGTACAAGGAAATTACATAAGAGTTTAGCAAGTACAAGAGCACATAAATGTATTAAACACGCTCTATACCTAAACTCAAAGTGGTTCAATCACAACAGAATTCATTGCATACCAAACAAAATATTGGAGCACATAACTCTATTATGGCATTACAAAGTTTGCAAAGTTCCTTGAGCTGAAATTAAGTTGCACAAACCAGAACATCTAAGGCAGACTGTTTTGCAGCTAATTTTTCATAGATGGAAAGAGTCCGCAGTTGCATTCATTACTTTTGGGAAATAAGAACCTGGCCACCAGTAGGAGGCAAAGACACCACAGCCAATACACCTCCCACTTCCCTCATCCTCCAGTCATTCTTTGCCTTTCATCCCAGGAGGTTGGCAGAGAAGTGTCAGAATTTATTTTGTGTCTTATGGAGGGTAGTACTCTTTGACATGGGACAGGAATTATAAGTAATCCTATCAGTCTCTCAGTGAGGGCTTGGATGAAAGTTAGAGTCCGAAGATGCAGGGAGAAACAAGCAATTGGCGTTGTCGATCTTCGCTCCACTGCCTGCTTTCTTCTCTCAAGTCCATGGCGGAGGCGATGCTACTATCCGTCACACTTGAAGGACCATGTTCCTGTTCCATGGTGTAGATTCCAGTAAGATTGTTTCATTTTACTTTCGTCATGATTGCATTGTATTACAAATGTTTTCCCCAGAGGCTACCTCCTTGCGGGACTAACTTAACATAAGGGTCTCATTGAGGCACCCTTTGTATCTTGGAATCAAGGGTAATATCTCCTGAAGGGGGTTATTGAACAGGGGGGGGTTTTATTAATTTTTATGTGATTCGACCTGCTTATGCGTAGTGTTACTTAGGCTCATGGTTTGTGGAACATAACGACCTTGGAAGTGGCGCGGCCTTTATGGTTGGGCGCGCTTTTTCTGGACTGTGCAGTTTACCTTGTGACTGGGCGTGGTCACATTTCTGACTCTCCATTTCCGCATTCCTAGCCCTGTGGCGACAGAGAAATTCGGATCTCCTGGTATAGGGCTCTTAGGAGGTGGTGAGTGCCCCAGCCATTGTGGGTGTCAGGTGCCATTTACGTTTTGGGTCCAAATCTCGTATCAATATCCTAGCTATGGAGGAGTCTGATTCAGTGGAAACAGACGTCTCTGTTTTATTTTCTACTTCATGCGCAGAATGTGTATTGCCCTGGATGATACTAGCCTATCCGTTATGTTCTGAATGCTGTATTAGAGTGCTCAATTCCTCGGGATCGGGGAATCAAGGAGCTGCTGAGTCATCCGCCTTTGGGGCCTTTGTCCTCCGAGTGGCGAGTTCCCTTCCACCAGCACTTACTACGCATGCAGGTAACCCAAAATTTGCTTCCCCTTCTCCGGAAGGTAGCTTCTTCCCGCCAGGGGTTTCGGCACAATCTCGCATGTCCATAATTTTGACACTAGCGCGTATGCAACTTCCAGATGTTGGTTTTGGATACTGTTCGTGTTCCGTTATCCAGGGCTCTTCAGGCGTAAGTTGGCCTGTTCAGCTCTCTGGGGGAACGTCTGTCCCTGAGGCTTCAGGGGGTCAGCTTTCGAGGTCGGAGTCGCCCTTCGCTCCGGCGGGGGTATGCTGCGCTTTTCTGTATAGACAGACTAGCCTTTGTGTTCTTTTGAGGCACGCTTTAGCCTTGTCGGAAGATCCCATCCTTATTGGATCTGAGACTTCTCAGTCTGCTTCTTCGAATAGCTTGCAGAAATAGTCATAAGGGGATGAAGTAATCTTCTTAAATTCTTGTTATCAAGTACTTTTTCCAGTTGAGCTTGGTAGAACTGGGGCCCTGTTGGGCGTTCCTGCGGGTACGTCTGTTCTACTTAGGCAATAAACCTGCGGGTTGCCTTATCTTTTATTTTATTTGAATAACGCTCATATTTTATATTTCCTTCGGGAAGTTTGTCTGGAATCGATATTCACAATGTTTGATCGCATTGTTACTTCTAAGGAAGTTTGTTAAGGATGTGTTTAGTCCTGTTTTCCTCTCTCGGGGGGATTCTATACGGCCTTGACAGGAATAGCCCTTGGTTTCAGGCTAGTCCTGATTGGGTTCGGTCCTTCTGTCCTGAGGCCTAGTTCAGACACGTGGCGCCTGTTCTGCCTGGCTGGGCCGGTTGGGCGCCAAAGGCCTCACATATTATTGTGTTATTTTTGTTCTCTTTACAAGTTTCAGTTTATTCTTAGTGGACCTGAGGGTTCGTAAGGCTTGGTGGATTGGTTCAGTGACCTCTCCAGCTGGCCAAGGCCAGTGAGGTAGCTCAGTTGGTAAAATGCTCTGACTACTAGGCCTGTTCAAAGATCCTAGGGTCACAGGTTCTGTTCGGGCAGGGCCGACTCCACCCTTCATCCTTCTGACGATACATTGAGTACCATTCAGATTGGGTAATAATCACAACTTTTACTATTCAGCTGCCAATTTGGTTCCTCCCGCCCACTGGGATGTGGAGTGTTCCTCCCCACGTGGGTTGGAGGTTGGGAGGATTTCTGAACTCCTTGCCACCGGTTCGGGTGGTCTTGCCCTTGTGGCTCTTGGATTTGTCCTTTGTTTGGATTTTTCCTTTTGAGGTTCTCCTCTTCGATTGAGACTTCGGGACTTGTATGTTGCCCCTTTGCGGTCTTGGCCGCCTTATGGGCGGTCTGTGTGACTTTTTCCTACTTCGGGAATTAAGTCCTTCCCTATCAAGGATGATAGGCTGTGCTGTATCCTTCTCCAAGCTTTGCTTAGGGGTTTATTATACCGGGTTTAGGATGCTCTGCATTCTTTTTCCATGGGTATGATCCTTGGATTCTCCGGAGGGGATTATGGAGACTACCCATTGTTTTGCTCACTCTTCGGGTGACCTTGTCCTCAATGTTCTTCTGGGAGTTGTTTTATCGACTTGGTGGGCTTTAGGCCACTCGTGCACCCCGGTCATACTTTAGTTCCCTTAGGAGTGTCTTCTTCCCTTTTGGGTTGGGATTTCATAGTGGGACTTGTTCCCGTTTTCCGGGTTGGTCTGGTTATGTTCCTTGGGAGGTTCCCTGGAATGATCTAAGACTCAGGCCTATAGTTTTTCCTCAGGCCTATTGTTTCGTTGTGGATCTTCCGGCTTGCCTTCTAGGTTTGCTGCACGTATATCGGTTTCTGAGGACTTCAATATTTGAGTTCCTTGAGGACTCAGTCCTCAGTTTTCTTTAGAGTGTGGTTACACTATCTTGTGGAGAAGTTCTTCTCTGTGTTGGATTCCTGGTTTTTATCCTTGTGGTTTCTGTACATCTGGGGTCTCGGCGTTGCCTCCCCTTGATATCGCATCTGGCTTTGGTCTATGTGAGTTTGGCTTGGTTATTGGTGTTTTCCTTTTTTGGAAATTGTTATACCCTTTTTGGGTTTTTGGGGAATCCTTGTTTATTCCCCCATCTCTTCCCTTTTGGGGAGTTTCTGTTTGCTAATCCCCTTTTCTGGTAAGGGGTGTGTCGTTGAGGACCGCTTTCTGAGTGACGGTGTCTCCTGGAGGCGTGCTGGCTCAGCTGTGTTTTTTCTGCGGTCTCTAGCAAGGCTTGTGGACTATTTGTGGGTCAGTGTCCTTGGGGGCCTTTTTTCTTTCCAAATTTTCTCGGCTTCGGACGAAGTGGGTTTTTTGTTGAGTAAGGGATTTTTTCAGGCCTGGTGCACTCAGAATGGGCCGCCTTTAGTACCCTCCAATTTGTTCATTCAGTGTCCTCTAATAGCATGGGTATTGTTTTCCCAAAAGTAATGAATACAGCTGTGGACTCTTTCCATTTATGAAGAAAAACATAAATTATGCTTACCTGATAATTTTCTTTTCTTCAGATGGAAAGAGTCAACAGCTCCCCGCTCGTTTTTTTTCTGTTATTTCTTCTGGCACCTTTTCACCCTGGTATTTCTTCTACTGTTCCTTGTTCCTTGGCAGAATGACTGGGGGCTGAGGGAGGGGTATTTAAGCCTTTGGCTGTGGTGTCTTTGCCTCCTTCTGGTGGCCAGGTTCTTATTTCCCAAAAGTAATGAATGCAGCTTTGGACTCTTTCCATCTGAAGAAAAGAAAATTATCAGGTAAGCATAATGAATGTTTTTTGGTTTGTCAAGGAGTATAATAAACATTGTTTATTTTTTTAACTTGAGTGCAGCCGTGTCATGCTTTGACATCCACTAGTTTTGTGGATGGAACTCTCTTTTTAAGTTGTATACATTAAAAAAAAGCAATTGAATCCAATCCAATTTAAAACTCTTTGCAGTAGCACAAACCTATAATCATTGATGCTTTCTCCAAATAATTCCCATGCATACCTGTTTTACACCCCAAAACTGACAGTTAAATGTGGTTCTGCAAAAAAGTTGGCTAACTATTAAGAATGTAGGCAGTACTTGTGGAGGCTGATACTGCTATCTTAAAGGGACAGTCAACACCCAACGCAACTTAAGCCCATACCTTAGATCCGGAAAAGAAGACCACCGCATCCCATGTTCAATAGCTCTAACGGTATAGGAGTAATTGCCTGAAAGATCATACTTTTATTGCATGTAGATATGGCCGCCAAACTCCTCCCTCTCCTCCTTCATCCCCTTCTCTACAGTGAATGTATGTTAATACTTTAACCAAGTATTCGATTATGATTGGAGTATTCATTTAAAGTAAAAGTAAATATGTAACAGTGGGTGGAGTTTGGCGGCCATATCTACATGTAATAAAAGTATGTACTTTAGGCAATTACTCCTATACCGTTAAAGCTATTGAACATGGGATCCGGTGCAGGCGTATCTTCTTTTTCGGATCTAAGTTATGGGCTGAAGTTGCATCGGGTGTTG
This sequence comes from Bombina bombina, assembly GCF_027579735.1. NCBI lineage: Eukaryota > Metazoa > Chordata > Amphibia > Anura > Bombinatoridae > Bombina > Bombina bombina. Next base: position 449,562,446 of record NC_069499.1, read on the forward strand.
ACTGTCACTTTAACGTTACAGTATTTCTTTTAAATCCTCCTTTACTCCTACTTTACCGGTCTCACTGATTTACACAGAACACTGGGCATGTGAAAAGGGCACTACTTATCAAATTCAGCGCAACCCCTTAGAATTGCCACTGGTTTTAGTCTCTCTTATACACAAATATGTGCATATTAAATAGGTAATTCCTTTCCAATATTATTTCTGTATCAATCCAGAAGAAGAGTTTCCCTTTTTTTGCAGAAATGGCAAAAACTAATTTCTTTGGTTTCGAAATATTACTGGTGGCTGCTCTAACATTTTTAGAAGAATAGCAACAAGGAGTACAGTTTGAAAAATGACAGATCTTGAAAATGATATCCAAAATGTTATCTCTAGAGGATTGGGTATGCATGTTGTTCCTGCAAGCCATTTAATTCCAGAGAGCTTTGTCCCTAAATGTCAAGCAAGTTTGAAGGGACATGAAAGTAAAAGTTACACTTTCATGGTTCAGAGAAATCATGTAATTTATTTCTATCATCAAATTTGCTTGATATCTTTTTTTAAACTCAGCCCAATAGCAGCAATACCCTACTGAGAGCTAGCTAAGCATATCTGATTAGCCCATGACAAGCAGCATAGATGTGTAGCCACAAAACCAGCTAACTCCCACTTGTGCATTGGTGCCACTGAGCCTACCTTTTCAACAAACAATATCATGAGAACAAAATAAATTTGATAACAGAAGGAAATTAAATTGTCTCTTAAAATTGCATGTTTTATCTGATCCATAATAGTTTAATTTTGACTTCCGTATCTCTTTAAGCAAATGTTCTGTGGAATTAATACATAGAACTGCTTTGAAATTTACTTAGCAACCAGTCTGATATGTTGTTAAGTATTCCCAGAAGTAAATGATAAGGAAACTCAACTAGGGTGGTGCATTAAGTAATGGTGTCTGGGCACAGCTTACTGCTATGGCATTTCCCTACTAAAAGAAGAACTTTTTAGACAGCATTAATGAAATACTAAACTATCTGCAAACATTATTTAATGCCATGAGTACCATGTATGCATGGGCTTCCACAAGGGGGGCAATTGCCCCCCTCTGGATTTTCCTCCCCGTCTGGAGTAAAACTGCAGAAAAAAAAGACAATTTAATATCCGTTTCTATGTCTTTTAATCCTTTGAATGTAATTCAGAGGAAGAAACACAGTATTCTGGAAGTTACAAAGCATTCTGGAATTTATAGTTCACTAGTTCTTAGTATTGTGCCACTGCAGTTCTGGACTCAAATTCCCAGCATATATTTCCTTCTTAATATGAGGAGAGTCCACTGCTTTATTCCATACTTGTGGCAAATACTGAACCTGGCCACCAGGAGGAGGCAAAGACACCCCAGACAAAGGCTTAAATACCTCCCCCACTTCCCTCATCCCCCAGTCATTCTTTGCCTTTCGTCACAGGAGGTTGGCAGAGAAGTGTCAGAAGATACAGAGTAGTTTCTTATGGAGAGTATCTACCCTTCGGGAATGGGACTGCAGTTTTAAGTAGTCTTGTCAGCCTCTCAGTGAGAGCAGTGACGAATGTTAGAGTCTGGAGATGCAGGGAGAGTCTTTCTGCGAACCCACCCAGACTCGTATTAACAGCTCCTAAGCAATCAGTGTTGACGAGTTTCACTGCCTGCTTTTTTCACTCAAGTCCATGTCAGGAGCGAGGCTACAAGACTGTCAAACTTGAGAGGCTGTGTTTCTGTTCCACTGCATAGATTCCACTAAGATCGTTTCTTTTTTTTTTTACAATATGATATCACAAAAGAAGACAGAGTCACAGTGTCGCTCCTTTTATCTGTATGGAATCAAGGGTTAATGTCTCTGGAAGGATGTTTATGCTGTGACATGTGGGAGATGAGGTTTAGGCAGATGTTGGAACACAAAGTGGTTTCTCTGTTGGGCCTGGGTCATAGGAGGTGGTGAGTGCCCCAGGCATTAGGGGTATAAAGGTGCCATTTAGCTTTTTCTATTGTCCATTTTAAAAGCGCAAGCTGTGGAGGACTCTGATACGTTAGAGGGTACTCCCTCTTTACCGAAATCTAATGCCTGTCTATATTGTGAGGAGGCCACAGTATACCCGCCTGCTCAATTATGTTCCACATGCCTTGATAAAGTAATTATATCAAAGAAAGCTAATATGTTTAGTACTACTGAGCCATCCACCTCTGAGGAGTCTCCGTCCTGTGAAGTGCGCACCCTACATTCATCTCCTAATACACATGCAGCTTCACATAGCACTACGAATCCTCCATCTGGAGGGGCCCTTTTACCGCCTTACTTTACTGAACAGTTACAAACGGTAGTGTCTGCGTCCTTCAGTGCTTTACCTCACCCTGCTAAGGGCAAGTGAAAGGTCAAATATTGCTATTCTTTCCAGGGGTCATCTACTAACTTATTGGATTTATCTGATACTAGATTATACGCTGATTAAGACACCTCTGATACTTCAGAGGATGCTCTTTCTGGGTCAGAATCTGCTGCCTCTAAGCCTCCAGCTGCAGAGGAACCAGACTTTAGATTTAGGATTGAACACTTACGCTTTCTGCTAAAGGAAGTTTTGGCTGCTTTAGAGGTTCCAGAACCTAAATTACCTGAGGAACCTTGTATTCCTAAATTAGATAAGGTCTACGAGGACAGGGTTGTACCACAGACTTTCCTGGTTCCCGTAAAGATGGCGAACATTATTAAGAATGAATGGGAAAGACTTGGTTCTTCTTCTTCTTCTTTTAAGAAATTGTTCTCGGTTCTGAACTCTCAATTAGAGTTGTGGGGTTCCTTCCCTAAGGTGGATGGCACTATCTCCACACTGGCTAAGCGCACTACTATTCTGCTTCAGGATAGTTAGTCATTTAAGGAGCCCATGGATAAGAAGCTGGAAGCTCTATTAAGAAAAATGCAAGGCTGTTAAGTATCACTTCCCTTCCTACAACCCCCAGTCATTCTCTTTGCCTTCAGTGCAAGGAGAAGGTGAAGTTTTAGGTGTCTGATTAAGATTCTTCTATCAAGATTTTTTTTATTTTGGAAGCCTGAGCAGGCTTGCTCTGATCTTCCCTGTCAAGCTGGGTTTAGCTGTACTCCACATTAGTCTCTTCAGTAGGGCTGTGGTAGCTTTCAAGCAGTTAGGAACTTGTGGGGTGGGCCTCATTGCGTTTTCCTGACTGAATTGCTGCCCGCAAACAGAATGCCAGAGTAGGCTTACTCTGTTCATTTCTTCTATCCACAGGTCTCTGTGAAGAGTGGCTTCCTCTCATACTTGGTGAGCTGTCCTCCTGCTGGACAGTCAGAAATGCAGGTAAGTGCCATTTTTATTTCTATAAAATACTTTTGCCTCGGCTGAGGCTTCTTTTGGGAGAAAGGTTCTGCAGACAGTGGTGCCTTCTGTTTAGGTTACCTGTCTTGCTCTGCCTTATCATCTGTGTCCTCTAGCTTGGGTATTGATTCCCAACAGTAATTGATGATCTGTAGACTCACCTTGTCTTATGAAAGAAAACAAAATTTATGCTTACCTGATATATTTATTTATTTCTTGACACAGTGAGTCCACAGCCCTCCCTGTTTTCAGACAGTTTTTTTATATAAACCTCAGGCACCTCTGCTCCTTGTGTTATTTCCTTTCTCTCCTTTTCCTTCGGTCGAATGACTAGGGGTTGTGGGAAGGGAAGTGATACATAACAGCCTTGCTGTGGTGCTCTTTGCCTCCTCCTGCTGGCCAGGAATGATATTCCCAACAGTAATTGATTATCCGTGGACTCACCGTGTCAAGAAAGAAATACATTTATCAGGTAAGCATAAATTTAGTTGTTTCAACTGGTAACGGCTGTCGCTGCGGTTGCCGGAACGGCTACCTACTGGTGCGACTCCTTATCTGAGTTGATCGAGGCTGAGGGTCCCCTCGACGATATCCAGGAAAGAATTAAGGCCTTAAGGGTAGCTAATTCTTTTATTTGTGATGCAAATATGCAGATTATTCGCCTGAATGCCAAGGTTTCAGGTTTCTCTGTCCTAGCCCGGAGGGCACTCTGGTTGAAGGTCTGGGGATATGACTTCGAAGTCTAGACTTCTTTCCCTCCTATTTAAGGGAAAGATTATTTTTGGTCCAGCCCTTGACTCAATAATCTCCACAGTTACTGGAGGCAAGGGTGCCTTTTTACCCCAGGATAAGCACAAACCTAAGGGACAAGGTCCTAATTTTCGTTCCTTTCATTCGTATAAATCCCAACGTCAGCAGCCCTGAGCAGTCCAAGGGAACTTGGAAACCAACTCAGTCCTGTAATAAATCCAAGCAGAACAAGAAGCCTGCCGAGTCAAAGTCGACATGAAGAGGCGGCCCCTGATCCGGCTCTGGATCTGGTAGGGGGCAGACTGTCACTCTTTTCAGAAGCTTGGTTTGGGGACGTGCAAGACCCGTGGGTCCTGGAGGTCATCGCTCAGGGATACAGGATAGGTTTCAGGTCTCATCGTCCCAGAGGCAGATTCCTCTTATCAAACCTGTCTTCAAGAACAGAAAAGAGAGAGTTTTTTCTAGGGTGCGTGAGGGATCTCTTCTCCCTGGGGGTCATTGTACCCGTACCTCCAGCAGAGAGAGGTCTGGGTTACTACTTAAACCTTTTATGGTCCCAAAGAAGGAGGGTACTTTTCACCCGATTCTGGACCTAAAATGTTTAAACAAATTCCTATCTGTCCCCTCGTTCAAGATGGTGACAATAAGGTCCAGTCTTCCCTTAGTTCAGGAAGGATAATTCATGACCACGATAGCCCTGAAGGATGCCTACCTTCATGTCCCTATACACAAGGAACACTTCAATTTCCTAAGATTTCCGTTCCTGGACCAGCACTTCCAGTTTATTGCACTTCCGTTTGGTCTAGCTACTGCTCCAAGAGTTTTTACTTAGACGATATTCAGGTTCAAGCACCATCCTGTCGTCTGGCAGAGGACTATTCAAAAGCCCTTCTTTCTCTTCTCCGATCTCATGGATGGAAGATAAACTTAGAAAATAGTTTTCTTATTCCCAGTAACAGGGTGGAATTCCTCGGTATGATAATAGACTCCATATCCATGAGGATATTTCTTACAGACCAGAGATGTTACAAGCTAACTTCCAATTGTCTTGCCCTCCAGACCTCCTTAAGGCCCTCTTTGGCTCGGTGTAGGGAGGTAATTGGTCTCATGGTGTCCTGCATGGATCTCAGACCTTTTCAGCTCTGCATGCTGAGACAGTGGAACGGCGATCATTCAGATCTGTCTCAACAAATTTCTCTGGACAACCGGTCGAGAGAATCACTCTCCTTGTGGCTCTGTCCAGATCACCTGTCCCAAGGGACATCCTTCTTGAGACAATCCTGGGAGATTGAGACTACGGACGCGAGTCTCACAGGATTGGTAGCTGTTTGGGGTGCCAGGAAGGCACAGGGCCTGTGGACTCGAGAGAAATCCCTCCTCCCGATCAACATTTTGGAGCTTCTCTTCTGGGTTCGGCCCAGTTTATCAGATTCCAATCAGACAACATAACCTCGGTGGCTTATATCAACATCAGGGGGGGACGAGGAGCTCCCTAGCAATGAGGTAAGTATCTCAAATTCTGGAATAGGCTGAGGCTCACAACTGCTCTGTGTCAGCAATCCACATTTCAGGTGTGGACAACTGGGAAGCAGATTTCCTCAGCAGACAATCCTTTCATCCGGGGGAATGGTCTCTCCATCCCGAGGTGTTTGCGGGGATTTGCAACAGATGGGGGACGCCCGAGATAGATCTCATGGCGTCCCGGCTCAATTCCAAGCTACACAGATGTGGGTTGCAGTCCAGGGATCCTCAGGCGGAGCTAATAGATGCATTAGCAGTGCCTTGGAGGTTCAGTCTGATCTACATTTTTCCGCCGTTACCACTTCTCCCTCGTGTAGTGGCCCGCATAAACAGGAGCAAGCATCAGTAATTCTAATTGCTCTATCATGGCAACGGAGGATGTGGTTCGCGGACCTGGTGGGAATGTCCTCATCTCCTCCATGGAGCTTACCTTGTCACAGGGATCTGCTGGAGCAAGGTTCTTTTGTTCATCAAAATCTAGATTCTCTGAGGCTGACTGCGTGGAGATTGAACACTTAGTCCTAGCCAAGAGAGGTATCTTGGAGAGAGTTATTGATACTCTAATTCAAGTTTGTAAGCCAGTTACTCGTCACATCTATCATAAGGTGTGGAGGACCTACTTATTCTGGTGGGAAGAGTGTGGTTTCCCCTAGCATAAGGTCAGGGTTTCCAGGATTCTTTCCTTTCTCCAGGATGGTCTGGAGAAGATGTACACTGCTCTGTATGTGTAAGTGTGCTTTTATATAAAATCACTATGTTGTTCTCTACTTGTGTATAAATTCATATTTCTGAGCTATTGCTGGAGATGTGCATAACATCATTCAAGTTGTATACTGGTATGTATGTTACTAGAGAAGGAACACTTCATAGCAAATGAATAATGTGTAAGCCTGTTATGAAATCACTAATCATGTTGCTCTTGTACATAAATTTGTATTTCTGAGATATTGCTGGAGATAAGCTTAAATCAGACAAACTGTCTGGTCTGTATGTGTTTACTGTCTTGATTAGTGTCTTGTCTTATAGTTTGCTTTTAAAGTGATTGTAAAGTTTAACAAATTAAAAATTAATGCTAATTTAACCACTCCTTAGACTACACAATTCTATGTGTGCATATAAATGTAACTAATTATTAGACTGCACAATTCTGTGTGTGGATGCTCATTTAACCACTCCTTAGACTACACAATTCTGTGTGTGCACGCTCATTTAACCACTCCTTAGACTACACAATTCTGTGTGTGCATGCTCATTTAACCACTCCTTAAACTACACAATTCTGTGTGTGCATGCCAGTGGAGGCTCCTCCATATGATCACAACCGCACATGAGCCTCCTGGGAACAAAAAAGAAAATACATTTTTTGGCTGAATAAATATAATTTCTCCAATAGCCCCAAAAAAGTTCCAGTCTACTGTCCAGTTTAATAAAAAAAAATCCTTTTACATACCTCTGTACCGCACATACGGTAGAGAGGTATAGCCTGCTATAGCCCTTTGCACATTTTTTCTATGTGTCTGCTTCTCCGCCCATAACAGAGCCTATACCTTTGCTAATAGCACAATTTTCAGTGTGCGGTTGGGCCATTTCTATGGGCGGGCAGCAGGGGGAGCTCCCAAGGCTAGGAACTAACTACAAGTCCCATAATGCATAGCCATTACTTAGCCAATGAGAGAGTGGTCTGGTGGTCAGGGAAGGAGGGGCTGCAGACTTGCGCGCGTGTGGAACAAACACTGGCACTGCTAATCAAGGTATGTCTCTATCCTACTTTATCATCATATCTATTTAGGCAAAAACTCACTCCAGATCTTATTACAGCATAAAGATAGAGTGTAGACTGCAACAGCAGCAACTTAGCAAGTAGAGCAGTTTAGTGTAGCGAACAGGGAGAATTACAGCAATAAAGATTTTTGAGATGGAAAAGTTTTTACTACATTTGTGTTATGTAAAGAATATACATAACAAATCTAGTAAAAACGTTTTCCATCTTAGAAATCTTCACTGCTGTAATTCTTAAATGTTATGCACCACTGACACCTGCTGGCTGCAAGTAATATAGCAAGCACTATAATATGATTGTGTGTCAGGGTAATATATATTATATATATATATATATATATATATATATATGTGTGTGTGTGTGTGTGAATTGTGAAAAAAAACTAGGCTGATATTTTACCACATAGGTGTTTAATACATTTTTGGTGTGATACATTTTGTAATATATATATATATATATATATATATATATATATATATATATATATATATATATATATATATATATAAATCCAAAAGGAAAAAAGTAGATGGCTCCAACACTGTTTTTTAAAAGTGAAATAACCTTTATTAAGGTGACACAATGAACAGACAGTGACGTTTGGGATAACGCAGACCCTTAATCATGCTATGGATTGCTCTGCAGCACAGCTTTAAATAGGCCAGATAGCTTAATTACAAACATATTAACTCCATAATGGCCAGACATTGATTGACCATTGATTAAAATTTCTACTGCCATCTACTGGGCCAATTCATGTATTACACATGTAAGAAATTTTAACACATTTTTTTAAAGTTTTGGCAAAATGTTAAACACATAGATAAAGTTAAACACATGAGCAGTGATGCAAAGTTTAATCATGATATCCAAAATTTAAAATACATATATATATATAGAAAGATAAAATTTATAAAAACAAATGGAGATCATAATCTCTATTCAGACCTACAGGATGTAGAGTTTTTAATTGTTGAATCCACCACACCTCTCTCTTTTTGAGTTCAAGTTCCCTATTGCCTCCTCTCCTAAGTTTAGGGATGTGGTCTATTATTTGGCACCTGAGTTGGCTAACAGTATGTCCCATTTCAAGAAAATGGGAAGAATCTGGAAGAGTTTTATCTTGGCATCTGATTGATGATTTATGCCCACTAATCCTATCTCTAATGGGGCGTGTAGTTTCCCCTATATAGCCCCTCCCACAAGGGCATTTTAATAGGTAGACTACAAAGTCTGTATCACAGGTGTAGTACCCATTAATTTCTCACATTTTTCGATTATTGGTTTGTGCTATGTGTTTACCTTTTATCATAGCATTGCATTGCGCACAATGGAGACAAGGGTATGAGCCATTTTTGGGAGTAGTAAGATAGGTAATCCTGTTAGTGCTAGTACTACCAATGTCAGCCTTAACCAAGGTATCCCTAATGTTTTTCACCCGTCTGTATGAGTGCATAGGGGGAACTTGAAATTCAGATATGTGGGGGTTGAACTTACCCAAAAGATACCAGTGCTTTTTGATGATATTAGCAATATGATCACTATGTGTATTAAATTCTGAAGAAAAAAATATACGTTTGGTGTTCTTTTTTAATTTTACATTTTTCTCGTGTAAAATTTCATTTTTACATCTAGTGATCATAGATAGGGGATATCCTCTCTCTTTAAATTTGTTGGCCATTTCCCCAAGTCTAATTTCTTGCATATCCTTGTCCTGTACATTTCTAATAGTTCTTATAAATTTACTTTTTGGGATGGAAGAAAAAACTCTCTTAGGGTTGTAACTGTTGTATTGTAGTAATGTATTACGATCAGTTGGCTTAACATAAAGATCTGTTTTAAGAACTGAATCTTTTTTTTTTTATGATTGTGTCAAGGTAATTTATAGAGGTGTCAGAAAAATTTAAAGTAAATCTCAAGCTGTCAGTGCTGTAGATGCCTCTAAGGAATTCTCTTGAACCTCTTGCAAGAGCTGTTATCATAGAGACACAGCAAACACCAACATGTCAAAGAATTGGGAAAAAGCACTCAAAAAATTGTTATCCTATGAGTTACACAGCACCACTTTGGCTGAATACTACAGGGTAAGGCGGATTCCAAGAGGCCTGAGAATCAAGCTAAGACCTACCATTATGGCCAACAATGAAAAGTACCGTAAAAGATTTGAGTGTATTTTGAATAAGTGTTCCTTTGATATTATTGTGTGGACAGTTGAATGCCTCCAGGAAGAAATGGATAAACAGAAAGCCCTGGTTACAGAATGTGAACAAGCTTTAAACATCCACTTCTCTACAGAAGAATTACAAAATATCAAAGTAGAGGTGAATAAACTGTTGGACGATTATCAAAAGGAACTTAAAGAAATCAAAAGACAAAAGTTTACAAGAGATGAAGAGGATTACCAGCAGGATCGTGTATACAGGTGGTCACATGATGGTCGCGGCCGTGACGTCATGTGGAAGCGACAAGGCAGAGGCGGGGGTGTGTGGAGAGGAGCGAGACACACTCCGAAGACAGCTGCAATGGGCAATTCACCCTCTAGTTCCTCTGAAGATTTTTTTAGCTCCGGCACAGAAAACGATACCGGAGGGGAGGAAAGAAACACAGGCCCCAGTGGAGATACCCGCTCACAGCGGAGCAGCATGAGAAACAAACAGCCGCAAAGGGGAAAGAAAAAAGTGACCCACTAAATTCAAGGTACTCGCCCCTTCCTTTCCCGCTGAACGCAGTGTCAGTGGGTCATACCCTAATATCCTTGCCCGTCTCTGTCCAGTGGGGACAACTGCCCTGGGGTATAGAGACCAGTGGGGCTGTCCAGACCTCAAGCAACAAGATAGATGAACGCATGGAGACCCATTTGCACAAAACAAAGCCACTGAGATGTTAAAGAAATTGAAGATGTAAAGCTGTCTGTTGAATGGTCCAACAATACCGCATAGACTAAGACAAACTAGTACAGATGTAAACGGAATAGTGCCTTTTCCACCTCACACTATTCGTCCCTCATGATATCACATATATATACCATTTAAAGCACGCTAAGAAGAAGGGGATGTAAGATAAATATATAGAATCACGCCCCTAACCATATAGAGGAGGAGGGTTCTGAAAAGTGAAATCAGTAATATAACCTTCAATACGTCAAAGAACGTCAAGAGATCCTGGTTTTTATTATCTCCTGCAAGATTCCCTAAACTACCTAATTGACCCACGGAAGGGGGAGGTCTGAAGAGATATTCAGAATGTCGACTAGGAAAGGGAACAAAGCGGATAAAGTGTTGAAATCCGCATCTATGGAGGCATTCTTTAGAACACCCAGAATCCATAAAAATAAAGCGCTTCTCTCAAATGAAGCTGAGGAAGATCCTGAATCTGAAAATGAGGGAGATCTTGAGGACATGACCCCTGTGACTAAGGCGGACCTCCATGCCTTGGTATCCAAGCAGGATATTGCGGCCAACTTCGATAAACTCTGGGAAAAGATGGATAGCTTCCAAGAAACAATTACTAACAGTCTCACTGATATCAAAACTGAGATCTCAGAACTAGGGACTCGGGTGGATTCCTTAGAAACCGCAACTGATGAAATGAGCGAAGAAATGACTGAAGTATCCCAAACACTGACAACCCAACAACAAACAATAACAGAACTGGAAGAGAAAATTGAGGACATCGAAAATAGGAGCAGAAGATCCAATATTCGACTTAAAGGGGTTCCCGAGACAATCGGAGCCGAAGACCTATATGAATACCTCCAACAGCTATTCAGGGCAATATTGGGAGCACCAGCCGACTCTGAAATCCAAATAGAAAGAGCCCATAGGGCCCTCAGAGCAAAGCCTAAACCAGAGCAACCCCCGAGAGATGTGATACTTAAGCTTCTGAGATTTCCTGACAGAGAAAAGATATTAACAGCTGCCAGACATAATCCCACGTTTAAATTCCAGGGTAATGTTATCCAGTTTTTCCAGGATCTCTGCATCAAAACCCTGCAAAGAAGATTTACCCTTCGACCGCTCACCCTCCTCCTCAGAAAGCACCACATTCCATACAGATGGGGTTTCCCCTTTGCCCTGCATGTTATGAGGAACGGCAGAACAGCCACGATCAAATCCGCAGCAGAAAAACCTGATATTTGCAAATTCCTGGAGCTGGACCCGCCAGAAATTGTAGAGGGGGAAACAACAACAGGCTCTTCGGAATCCTCTCACTCTCAAGCAAAACCTCAGAGGCCAAGATGGAAAAAAGTTAATAAAAAGAAAGCTAAAACCTGAGACTCAGATATAAACAGAACAGTAACCCACTTGGGGAAAAAATTTTATTTTCCTGATATAGGAACATGAGCTATAGAGGAAGATGCTTAACCTCAAGACAGAGAGAGGGGTTGAGGAGGCACTAGGTCTAAAGAACGACTGTATGTTCATTAATACTTATATGATATTTACTATTGTGGTTTTTGTTGTGACCACGTACGGAACACACACCGTGGTGGTATTGACACATGTTGTGTAGTACATTATTTTACAATGTTAAGTTATTAGTTATATTAATGTTTATATTTTCTTTGTTGTTTGGAGTCACGGGATGCCTTACACGCACACAGAGCTCATCAATTATGAGTAGATCGGCGAGATTCTGGGAGAGGTCTCATCAGATGGTGATTAAGGTACCCTTTAAAAAAAATTTAAATATCTGTAAGAAAAGAGTAGAGCACAACCATACCTTTAAGAATGTCATTACCTAGAATTACATTACTCTCACACAACGCGAGAGGCCTTAACACTGACATAAAACGAAGGACTGCAATGACTAACTATAGGCGACTGAGGGCTAATGTCATTTTCCTTCAGGAAACACATTTCCTACACTCCACCATACCAAAATACTGGGCAAAGGATTTCCCACAGCAATTCCACTCCACGATAGAATCCAAAAAAAGAGGAGTTTCTATTCTTATTCATTCTTCCATTGCCTTCACACACAAAGAAACAATAGCAGATAAGGAGGGCAGGTACCTCCTGGTGTCTGGCCAAATAGGAGGAATAGATATACTCTTCTGTAATGTGTACGCTCCAAATGAGCAACAAGATAAATTCTTCCAAAACATATCTCACCTGCTGACTGATTGGTCTAGGCAGGAGACTTTAACATAGACATACAAGCATTAACAAAAGACACTGCCAACTTGCAATCTAAAAAGAAACAAAGACAGAGAGGGGTAGCTAAAAACATAGGGGGGATGCTTGAGCAGCACACACTGCAGGACACTTGGCAGATACTCCATGGGGATGCCAGAGACACTACATTCTATTCATCAGCACACAATAGCTACACGAAGATAGACTATATATATACGAGTCAGATACTCCAACCAATATTACAACATATAGATATTCTTACTTGTGTATGGTCAGACCATTCAATCACTAAACTCAATTTAGGTGACCTGTTAGACCCAAAGAGAACGAAATCTTGGACATATGACCCATCTTGTATCAAAAACCCGATCATCAAGGATAAAATCCTTAAAGATCTAGAAGAATATTGGCGGATTAATCTAGATACCACAAACAATCCTATCATACCATGGGCGGCACATAAGGCAGTGATTAGGGGTGTACTGATTAAAGAAAAGACAACAGCTAGGAAACAATATACCCTTCTATTAAAGCAGCTATACTCGGAGATTACTTCATTAGAAAAGACACACAGAATAACTAAATCCCAAGATATATTGACACAACTGATAACCACTAAAAATAAGCTACAAGCCATATTGAACGAACAATCCGTAAAGGCAGCATACAGATTGAAAACAAACTACTTTATTTTCTCCAACAAGCCTGATAAATACCTAGCGAAAAAAATTAGAGACAATTATCAGGCATTATCAATACCAAACATACAGAATTCAAACGGCCATATGACATCCCACCCACAGGAAATTGTAGACACATTTGCACAATTTTATAGTGAACTGTACGATGGGAATAAAGTGCAACATTCCCCCCTGACGGACAAACTATTTGACTCTTTCCTACACAAAGCAAACCTGAAACCAATTACTGAGGCAGATAGAGAGACCCTTAATGCTAAAATTACCTATGCAGAGGTCCGAGCAGCTATCAAAGATCTTAAGCCAAGCAAAGCCCCGGGCCCAGATGGTTTCTCGGGGGAATATTATAAAGCTTTCAGGGATACTCTAATACCTCACCTAGTAGTATTTGCCAATCACATTATGGAAGGGGGAGATATACCTATAGAACTGCTTCAGGCCAGGATAGTGGTGATACCAAAGCAGGGGAGGGACCCTCATTCTTGCGCTAATTATAGACCGATTTCCCTTATCAACCAGGATCTTAAAATAGTCACAAAAATCTTAGCCAACAGGCTGAAACACATCCTACCCTCAGTCATACATCCTGACCAAGTTGGATTTGTTAAAGATAGGGAGGCCCCTGATAATATTCGAAGGATGGTATCGGTCATTGACTTTCTTCGGGAAAGGGGGATGCCTTCTCTGATCCTATCTTTGGATGCGGAGAAGGCATTCGACCGGGTTGATTGGAAATACATGCTGCGATTGCTGACATTAATGGGATTTAAGGGACGGTTTATGAATGCTATTGAGGGACTATATTCGACACCTACAGCCCAGGTCAGAGGAATTGGACATCAGTCAAAAACCATACATATACTCAATGGCACACGGCAGGGATGCCCGCTGTCGCCCTTGATTTTTGCGCTTTGCATAGAACCCTTTGCTGCATATATACGTAACTGCCCGGATATCTGGGGACTAGAGGTAGGGACGATACATCATAAGATTACTTTGTTTGCAGATGATGTGCTACTAACCATCTCGAAACCACTGATCTCATTGCCACATGTATATCAAGCCATACAATTATTTTCTCAGATATCGGGTTATAAAATTAATGTGGACAAATGTGAAGCACTTCCCCTGTCGATACCTAAACATACCATTAAGACGATTGAGACAAACTTCGACTTTAAGTGGGTTTCAGAGGGGCTAAAATACCTGGGGATCTGGGGATAAAATTGACCACTCACTCCTCAAAGTTATACGCCGCAAATTACCTTCCCATATACAAGGAAATTAGATCAGACTTAGGAAAATGGAGGAAGATGGGTTTTTCTTGGTATGGGAGACTATCTGCCATCAAAATGACGATTCTGCCCAGAATCCTCTACCTATTTAGGGTCCTCCCAATTAAGGTCAATAACTTAGATTTAGATAATCTTCAACGAGACATACATAGATTCTTAAGGGACAACAAACACCCGAGGATTCCACATCAAATTCTGACGAGACACAGACAATTGGGGGGAGTGGGGGCCCCCAACTTACATGATTATTATAAAGCAGCTAGACTGGCGCAGGACTCAATACTTGCGAGAAGACAGAAAGATGTTCTCTGGCCTGCTTTAGAGGCAGCTATGGGGGGGTGGAGGAACCCGATGATATTCTCTGGGGTATTCTAAAGAATAAAGACACAAGGGTTTATCAAAACAAAACTACACAAATGACCAAGCAACAATGGACTAAGATACAAAGGATAGGGAAGCTGATGCCTAAACAATCTCTACTGATACCATTAAAACATTTGATAAATAAGGAATTTATATACCATATAAAGAAATGGGAAAACAAAGGCCTATACAGGGTGGCAGATATGCAGTCACAAGGTAAATTATTGACCTTTACACTACTCAGACAGAAGTTAGAGCCTATACAGATACAATGGTTCCTCTACCTACAGGTCATTTCAGCTATACAACCATATATCAACAGGGCCCAGACACATAATCAAAGGACGACTCTCGAAAACCTATGCTCAGCAGCCATTAGACCCAAGAAAGCAATTTCTAGGTTATACATATCGCTACAAGAAAATAACAATGTAACTAAATCTACACTGCTGCTAAATTGGGAGGAGGATATTGCTGGAGAGTATGCGATTGACAAATGGAATGATATATTCTATTACGCTAGTAAAGGCCTTATGAGCGCAGGCCTTAGAGAGAATGTACTGAAAACAACCTTTAGATGGTACTTAACACCCATGAAAACATCTCATATGACACCGGGAAACTCTAGACTTTGCTATAGAGGGTGTGGGGTCAGAGGAACATATCTTCATATGTGGTGGGAATGCCCTAGAGTCCAAACCATTTGGCGAGAGTTGTCTCTATTGCTGAGCACCCTGCTAACCGAACAGATCTCGCTCACACCAGCCCAGGCATTGTTGCATGAGACGGTCCCAAGACTAAACCCACACATAAACACTTTTATTCGAATTTTATGTACCACTACAAGAATAGCTATAGCTAAATATTGGAAAAGCGAGACACCGACGTGGACAGAGGTCCTTAATAGAATACAGATGGTTTATTCAATGTACGAGACAGCAGCTTATATACAGGACACAGGGCCTACGTTCCAGAAGATCTGGTTTTACTGGATAACTAAAGAGGGTGCAGAAATGAGGTAGGAAGAAAGACAGGGATTCCTTTAGAGGAAGATAGTCGCTGATCTGACACGAGAGATTATTTAATATAAGGAAAATTGATGAGGAAGCTACTAATAGCAATATAAGTGAGATAAAAGGCGTGAGGTACCCGTGACTCCATTAGTTTAATTTGTTATGTTATGAGAAATGTTGAGTTTTGTTTATCTGTTCTAATTAGATTAACGATAAAGCTAAAGTTACGTGAATCTGACCCCCCATGATTAGTTACTTCTAGCAAAGAGTCATATATCCAAGGATGTATAAAAGAAGTAATGGAAGGAAAAATATGAAAAGGGGAGAAACCTCCATATACACTGAAACAGATTACAGCATAGGTAGCAGCATAATTTAATTGGAGATATCTTATGGACATGAGGATAAAGATAAATACAGAGGGTTTCATTGGAAACTCTGCTCAAGGAACTGTCTTCAGCTGAGAACCATTCGTACCTTATTATATAAGTATGAGTAAGGTATTCTTTATCATGCAGCCGAATGTTTTTCTGTTTGTTTTTTTTGTTTTGTTTTGTGCTTTTCTTTGTGCTTGCCTAATGTATCCTACGTGTAATGTATCTGAAGTGTAATGAGGAGGTTTGTGGTTTAATAAAAAATATTTTATCTAAATTCAAGGTACTCACAAAACCTCCCTGATCAAAGTCCCTTCGAACTGTCTATATACACCCCTACTGGTTCGATCCAACAGGAGAATAGTAATCCATTCCTGATATGTCTAATGAAGATCATAATAGTTATATTGTTGTGAATATTTCAAAATATGCTCTATCTAAGGATGAATATTCTGTATTAGGCAAGAGGGTTATCATTTTGTCCCACAAGTTATGTAAATGAATTTACTGTTGAAAAAGATTTATACAGATTTTTTCGCACTTTAAAATTAAAGGCACACTTTGGCAATGAAAATGATGGTATGGTTTGTGACACATCTACTGATAGTGATAATGCCATGTTTAACCTAAAGTCTTTAAAACTTAAGAATAAGTCTACCTTTGTCCCCAGTTCAACCAACCCAGGTGTTGAGACATTTATTCAATTTGTTCAAAATGATGTAAAGAATTTACTATCACAGAAAAAGTTTAAACAAAAAGGTATTTCTTATGGAGAAAGACAGGCATTGAAAAACCTTACAAAAAATAAAAAATCACCATTAAAAATGCAGACAAGGGTGGGGCGGTTCTTGTATTAGATACTGAATACTATGTACAAGAAATTTTAGGTCAGCTATCTGATGGTGGTATCTATCAGATTTTAGAGGGTGACCCTTTATTGGAAGTTAAGAAGGAAATTAAAATTGTAGTAGATACAGCTTTGAAAAATAACATCATTTCAAAAGATCTTGCAAAATTCCTAATAAAAACTGACCCTATCACTCCTGTTTTTTATACACTACCTAAACTTCATAAAGATTACAATGCCCCCCCTGGCAGACCTATCGTCGCCAGTACAGATTCTGTATTTTCGCATATCGCTATATTTATAGACAAAGATTCTCAATCCTATTGCATCTAAACAAGCCTCTTTTCTTAAAGATACAGGTGATCTTTTGAAAAAACTTTCTTGCATTTCAGATGTGGATAATGATATTCTTTTCTCATTAGATGTTGTGAGCCTTTACACATGTATCCCCCATGAAGCAGGCATTCAGGCTACCCTTGAATCCATTAAACAAGAAACAAACTTCTCTTTGCAACAAAGTAATTTTATTGAGGATTTACTTAATATACTTTTATATCTCAATTACTTTCTTTTCCAGGACACATTCTACTTACAAAAACGTGGAACCGCTATGGGTTCAAATATGGCCCCTTCATACGACAACATCTTTGTCAGCCAATTTAAGCAGAGAAATGTTTACACTAATCAAGACTTTAAAAACAAATGTAGGCTATGGCTTCGCTATATAGATGATGTATTTGGCGTATGGAGGGGCCCTATTGCATCTTTAATAGATTTTGTGGATGACCTTAACAAGTGCACTGAAAGCTTGAGATTTACTTTAAATTTTTCTGACACCTCTATAAATTACCTTGACACAATCATATATAAAAAAGATTTAGTTCTTAAAACAGATCTTTATGTTAAGCCAACTGATCGTAATACAATACTACAATACAACAGTTACCACCCTAAGAGAGTTTTTTCTTCCATCCCAAAAAGTAAATTTATAAGAACTATTAGAAATGTACAGGACAAGGATATGCAAGAAATTAGACTTGAGGAAATGGCCAACAAATTTAAAGAGAGAGGATATCCCCCATCTATGATCACTAGATGTAAAAATGAAGTTTTACACGAGAAAAATGTAAAATTAAAAAAGAACACCAAACGTATAATTTTTTCTTTAGAATTTAATACACTTAGGGGCCTAGTTCTTACGTCACTCCAGATGTTCCGCACACAAGGGCGGCACATTCTCACTACTTTTGCTAGTTATCAAAAAACTAGCAGGTACGCTCGGCACTTTTACGGCCCAGCGTACCTGGTTTTCAAACCGCCACCCCTGGAGGCGGCGGATCCCATAGGAATCAATGAGAGTCTGACCATAGCGAAAGTACAAGTTCGCTGCTGACAGACATCCCATTGATTCCTATGGGAGCTGTCTACACCTAACACCCTAACATGTACCCCGAGTCTAAACACCACTAATCTGTCCCCCCCTACACCGCCGCAACTAAATAAAGTTATTACCCCCTAAACCGCTGCTCCCGGAGCCCACCGCAAGCTACTCTATACATATTAACCCCTAAACCGCCGCTCCCGGAGCCCACCGCAACTATAATAAATGTATTAACCCCTAAACCGCCGCTCCCTGAACCCGCCGCAACCTATATTAAATGTATTAACCCCTATCCTGCCCCCCCCTACACCGTCGCCACCTATAATAAATTTATTAACCCCTATCCTGCCCCCCACTACGCCGCCGCCACTGTAATACAATTATTAACCCCTAAACCTAAGTCTAACCCTAACCCTAACGCCCCCTTACTTAAATATTAATTAAATAAATCTAAATAAATTAACTCTTATTAACTAAATGAATCCTATTTAAAACTAAATACTTACCTTTAAAATAAACCCTAATATAGCTACAATATAAATAATAATTATATTCTAGCTATCTTAGGATTTATTTTTATTTTACAGGTACCTTTCAATTTATTTTAACTAGGTACAATAGCTATTAAATAGTTATTAACTATTTAATAGCTTACCTAGCTAAAAGAAACTGAAATTTACCTGTAAAATAAATCCTAACCTAAGTTACAATTACACCTAACACTACACTATAGTTTAATAAATTATTCCTATTTAAAAATAAATACTTACCTGTAAAATAAACCCTAAGAAAGCTACAATATAATTAATAATTATATTGTAGCTATCTTAGGATTTATATTTATTTTACAGGTAACTTTGTATTTATTTTAGCTAGTTAGAATAGTTATTAAATAGTTATTAACTATTTAATAACTACCTAGCTAAAAGAAATACAAAATTACCTGTAAAATAAATCCTAACCTAAGTTACAATTAAACTTAATACTACACTATCATTAAATTAATTAAATAAACTACCTACAAATAACTACAATTAAATACAATTACATAAACTAACTAAAGTACAAAAAATAAAAAAAGCTAAGTTACAAAAAAAAAAAAAGTTACAAACATGTTAAAAATATTACAACAATTTTAAGCTACTTACACCTAATCTAAGCCCCCTAATAAAATAACAAACCCCCCAAAATAAAAAAATGCCCTAACCTATTCTAAATTAAATAAAGTTCAAAGCTCTTTTACCTTACCAGCCCTTAAAAGGGCTATTTGTGGGGGCATGCCCCAAAGAAAACAGCTCTTTTGCCTGTAAAAGAAAAATACAACCCCCCCCCCCAACATTAAAACCCACCACCCACATACCCCTAATCTAACCCAAACCCCCCTTACAAAAACCTAACACTAATCCCCTGAAGATCATCCTACCTTGTCTTCATTCAGCCGAGCAGCGATGGAACCGAAGTGGACATCCGGAGCGGAAGAAGTTAATCCTCCAAGCGGCGCTGAAGAAATCTTCCATTCGATGAAGTCATCATCCAGGCGGCGCTGAAGAAAAGTCTTCGATCCGGCCGATGTCATCTTCAAAGAGGCGCTGAAGAGGTCTTCTATCCGGGCGATGTCATCTTCCAAGCCGGGTCTTGAATCTTCCTCCCGCCGACGCGGAACCTCCTTCTTCACCGACGGACTACGACGAATGAAGGCTCCTTTAAGGGACATCATCCAAGATGGCGTCCCCTCAATTCCGATTGGCTGATAGGATTCTATCAGCCAATCGGAATTAAGGTAGGAATATTCTGATTGGCTGATGGAGTCAGCCAATCAGAATCAAGTTCAATCCGATTGGCTGATCCGATCAGCCAATCAGATTGAGCTCGCATTCTATTGGCTGATCGGAACAGCCAATAGAATGCGAGCTCAATCTGATTGGCTGATTCCATCAGCCAATCAGATTTTTCCTACCTTAATTCCGATTGGCTGATAGAATCCTATCAGCCAATCGGAATTGAGGGGACGCCATCTTGGATGACGTCCCTTAAAGGAGCCTTCATTCGTCGTAGTCTGTCGGTGAAGAAGGAGGTTCCGCGTCGGCGGGAGGAAGATTCAAGACCCGGCTTGGAAGATGACATCGCCCGGATAGAAGACCTCTTCAGCGCCTCTTTGAAGATGACATCGGCCGGATCGAAGATTTCTTCAGCGCCGCTTGGAGGATTAACTTCTCCGGCTCCGGATGTCCACTTCGGTTCCATCGCTGCTCGGCTGAGTGAAGACAAGGTAGGATGATCTTCAGGGGATTAGTGTTAGGTTTTTGTAAGGGGGGTTTGGGTTAGATTAGGGGTATGTGGGTGGTGGGTTTTAATGTTGGGGGGGGTTTGTATTTTTCTTTTACAGGCAAAAGAGCTGTTTTCTTTGGGGCATGCCCCCACAAATGGCCCTTTTAAGGGCTGGTAAGGTAAAAGAGCTTTGAACTTTATTTAATTTATAATAGGGTAGGGCATTTTTTATTTTGGGGGGGTTTGTTATTTTATTAGGGGGCTTAGATTAGGTGTAAGTAGCTTAAAATTGTTGTAATATTTTTAACATGTTTGTAACTTTTTTTTTATTTTTTGTAACTTAGCTTTTTTTATTTTTTGTACTTTAGTTAGTTTATGTAATTGTATTTAATTGTAGTTATTTGTAGGTAGTTTATTTAATTAATTTAATGATAGTGTAGTATTAGGTTTAATTGTAACTTAGGTTAGGATTTATTTTACAGGTAATTTTGTATTTCTTTTAGCTAGGTAGTTATTAAATAGTTAATAACTATTTAATAACTATTCTAACTAGCTAAAATAAATACAAAGTTACCTGTAAAATAAATATAAATCCTAAGATAGCTACAATATAATTATTAATTATATTGTAGCTATCTTAGGGTTTATTTTACAGGTAAGTATTTATTTTTAAATAGGAATAATTTATTAAAGTATAGTGTAGTGTTAGGTGTAATTGTAGCTTAGGTTAGGATTTATTTTACATGTAAATTTCAGTTTCTTTTAGCTAGGTAAGCTATTAAATAGTTAATAACTATTTAATAGCTATTGTACCTAGTTAAAATAAATTGAAAGGTACCTGTAAAATAAAAATAAATCCTAAGATAGCTAGAATATAATTATTATTTATATTGTAGCTATATTAGGGTTTATTTTAAAGGTAAGTATTTAGTTTTAAATAGGATTCATTTAGTTAATAAGAGTTAATTTATTTAGATTTATTTAATTAATATTTAAGTTAGGGGGGCGTTAGGGTTAGGGTTAGACTTAGGTTTAGGGGTTAATAATTTTATTACAGTCGCGGCGGCGTAGTGGGGGGCAGGATAGGGGTTAATAAATTTATTATAGGGGGCGACAGTGTAGGGGAGGCAGATTAGGGGTTAATAAATTTATTATAGGTGACGACGGTGTAGGGGGGGTAGGATAGGGGTTAATAGGTTTAATATAGGTTGCGGCGGGTTCAGGGAGCGGCGGTTTAGGGGTTAAACTATTTATTTAGTTGCGGAGAGGTGCGGGATCAGCAGGATAGAGGTTAATAACTTTATTATAGAGTGCGACGGTGTAGGGGGGGCAGGATAGGGGTTACTAGGTATACTGTAGGTGGCAGCGGTGTCCAGGAGCGGCGGTTTAGGGGTTAATACATTTATAAGAGTTGCGGCAGGGTCTAGGAGCGGCGGTTTAGGGGTTAGTAACTTTATTGAGTTGCGGGAGGCTCCGGGGCGCCGGTATAGGGGGTAGAACAGTGTAGTTTAGTGTGAGTGCTTAGTGACAGGCTAGCAATAAAGCTGGGAAAAAGCCGAAGAGCAGCGAGATCGGATGAGTGATAACTGTCACAGTCCGCTGCTCATCGCCCCGCGGCTTTTTGACAGCTTTATTTGATAACTTAGGCATATTTTTTCAGATCCGCGGCTGCGAAGGTAGGCGATCTTAGGCGGGCGTATTGGGCCGGCGAAGCCAGAAAAGTAGACGGCTTGATAACTACCCCCCTTAGTAATCATATTGCTAATATCATCAAAAAGCACTGGTATCTTTTGGGTAAGTTCAACCCCCACATATCTGAATTTCAAGTTCCCCCTATGCACTCATACAGACGGGTGAAAAACATTAGGGATACCTTGGTTAAGGCTGACATTGGTAGTACTAGCACTAATAGGATTACCTATCTTACTACTCCCAAAAAGGGCTCATACCCTTGTCTCCATTGTGCGCAATGCAATGCTATGATAAAAGGTAAACACATAGCACAAACCAATGACCGAAAAATTCGAGAAATTAATGGGTAATACACCTGTGATACAGACTTTGTAGTCTACCTATTAAAATGCCCTTGTGGGAGGGGCTATATAGGGGAAACTACACGCCCCATTAGAGATAGGATTAGTGGGCATAAATCATCAATCAGATGCCAAGATAAAACTCTTCCAGTTTCTTCCCATTTTCTTGAAATGGGACATACTGTTAGCCAACTCAGGTACCAAATAATAGACCACATCCCTAAACTTAGGAGAGGAGGCAATAGGGAACTTGAACTCAAAAATAGAGAGGTGTGGTGGATTCAACAATTAAAAACTCTACATCCTGTAGGTCTGAATAGAGATTATGATCTCCATTTGTTTTTATAAATTTTATCTTTCTATATATATATATATGTATTTTAAATTTTGGATATCATGATTAAACTTTGCATCACTGCTCATGTGTTTAACTTTACCTATGTGTTTAACATTTTGCCAAAACTTTAAAAAAAAATGTGTTAAAATTTCTTACATGTGTAATACATGAATTTGCCCAGTAGATGGCAGTAGAAATTTTAATCAATGGTCAATCAATGTCTGGCCATTATGGAGTTAATATGTTTGTAATTAAGCTATCTGGCCTCTTTAAAGCTGTGCTGCAGAGCAATCCATAGCATGATTAAGGGTCTGCGTTACCCGAAACGTCACTGTCTGTTCATTGTGTCACCTTAATAAAGGTTATTTCACTTTTCAAAAAACAGTGCTGGAGCCATCTACTTTTTTCCTTTTGGATTTATATATTGGAGGTGAGCAGGACCCTCTGGCTACCGTGCACTCTGCTACCTATTCCTGAACTGTTGATTTGTGCTGGACCTATTGCTTTCTTTTATATATATATATATATATATATATATATATATATATATATATATATATATATTATTTTTTAATATACAGTGTGTGTGTAATATATATATATATATATATATATATATGCAATATATATATATTATTTTTTAATATACAGTGTGTGTGTAATATATATATATATATATATATATATTTTACATAACTGGTCCGTGAACCCCCATTTGAATAACCCACGAGCCGCCACTGGTGCACGCTCATTTAACCCCTTAACGACCAGAAAAAAGGCAGTTAACGCCTGAGGACGTACCCTGCACGTCCTCGGTGTGGAAAGCAGCTGGAAGCGATCCAGCTGCTTTCCGGTTATTGCAGTGATGCCTCGATATGGAGGCATCCTGCAATAACCTTTTACGGCCATCCGATGCAGAGAGAGCCACTCTGTGGCCCTCTCTGCACCGGACATCGATGGCCGGTATCGTTGGTGGGTGGGAGCCGGTGTGGGAGGTGGGTGGCGGCCATTGATGGCCCTGGTCATGTGGAGGGGGGCGGTATTGTGGGCGGGTAAGTCCGGGGGAGCGCGCGGGCGCGCGCACGTGCACGAGAGGGCGGGGGCGGGCGCGTGCACGGGGAGGGAGCGGGTGGGAACCGCTACACTACAGAAAAAATGTGTCCCAAAACAAAATAAAAGTGGGACATTTAATGTTAAAAAAAAACCCCTTAGGTGTGATTTAGGTGGTGGGGGTTGGTCCGTGTGGGGGGGGGGGGGGGGGGATTGAGCTACACTGCAGAGAAAATAAAAAAATAAAATAAAAAATAAACATTTTATTGTTCAAACTGGGTACTGGCAGACAGCTGCCAGTACCCAAGATGGCCCCCAATAAGGCTGAGAGGGAGGCTTAGGGAGCTGTTTTGGGGGGGGGATCAGGGAGGTTGGGGGTTAAGGGGGGATCTTAAACACAGCATATGTTAATATGCTTTTTTTCTTTCTTAAAAAAAAAAAAAAAAACTTTTATTTTAGTACTGGCAGACTTTCTGCCAGTACTTAAGATGGCGGGGACAATTGTGGGGTGGGGGAGAGAAGGGATCTGGTTGGGAGGGATCAGGGGGTGGGATGTGTCAGGTGGGAGGCTGATCTCTACACTAAAGCAAAAATTAACCCTGCAAGCTCCCTACAAACTACCTAATTAACCCCTTCACTGCTAGCCATAATACACGTGTGATGCGCAGCAGCATTTAGCGACTTTCTAATTACCAAAAAGCAACGCCTAAGTCATATATGTCTGCTATTTCTGAACAAAGGGCATCCCAGAGAAGCATTTACAACCATTTGTGCCATAATTGCACAAGCTGTTTGTAAATAATTTCAGTGAGAAACCTAAAATTGTGAAAAAATTAACGTTTTTTTTACTTTGATCGCATTTGGCGGTGAAATGGTGGCATGAAATATACCAAGCTGGGCCTAGATCAATTCTTGGGGTTGTCTACTACACTAAATTAAAGCTAAAATTAACCCTAGAAACTCCCTACATGTTCCCTAATTAACCCCTTCACTGCTGTGCATAATACACGTATTGTGCGCAGTGGCATTTAGCAGCCTTCTAATTACCAAAAAGCAAAGCCAAAGCCATATATGTCTGATATTTCTGAACAAAGGGGATCCCAGAGAAGCATTTACAACCATTTATGCTATAATTGCATAAGTTGTTTGTAAATAATTTCAGTGAGAAACCTAAAGTTTGTGAAAAAATTTGTGAAAAAGTGAACAATTTTTTTTATTTGATCGCGTTTGGCGGTGAAATAGTGGCATGAAATATACCAAAATGGGCCTAGATCAATACTTTGGGATGTCTTTGAAAAAAAAATATATACATGTCAATGGATATTCAGGGATTCCTGAAAGATATTAGTGTCCCAATGTAACTAGCGCTAATTTTGAAAAAAAATGGTTTGGAAATAGCAAAGTGCTACTTGTATTTATGGCCCTATTACTTGCAAAAAAAGCAAGGAAGATGTAAACATTGGGTATTTCTAAACTCAGGACAAAATTTAGAAACTATTTAGCATGGGTGTTTTTTGGTGGTTGTAGATGTGTAACAGATTTTGGGGGTCAAAGTTAGAAAAAGTGTGTTTTTTTCCATTTTTTCCTCATATTTTATAATGTTTTTTATAGTAAATTATAAGATATGATGAAAATAATGGTATCTTTTGAAAGTCCATTTAATGGCGAGAAAAACAGTATATAATATGTGTGGGTACAGTAAATGAGTAAGAGGAAATTTACAGCTAAACACAAACACCGCAAAAATGTAAAAATAGCCTTGGTCCCAAACGGACAGAAAATGGAAATGTGCTGCGGTCATTAAGGGGTTAACCACTCCTTAGACTACCTTTAACCACTCCTTAGACTACCCAATTCTGTTTGTCCATGCTCATTTAACCACTCCTTAGATTACACAATTCTGTGTGTGCACGCTCATTTAACCACTCCTTAGACTACCCAATTCTGTGCGTGCATCCTCATTTAACTATTCCTTAGACTACACAATTCTGTGTGTGCATGCTCTTTTAACTACTCATTAGACTACACAATTCTGTGTGTGCACGCTCATTTAACCATTCATTAGACTACACAATTCTGTGTGTGCATGCTCATTTAATTACTCATTAGACTACACAATTCTGTGTGTGTGCATGCTCATTTAACCACTCCTTAGACTACACAATTCTGTGTGTGGATGCTCATTTAACTACTCCTTAGACTACACAATTCTGTGTGTGCATGCTCATTTAACTACACCTTAGACAACACAATTCTGTGTGTGTGTGGATGCTAATTTAACTACTCATTAGACTACACAATTCTGTGTATGCATGCTTATTTAACCACTCCTTAGACTACACAATTCTGTGCATGTATGCTCATTTAACCACTCCTTAGACTACACAATTCTGTGTGTGGATGCTCATTTAACTACTCCTTAGACTACACAATTCTGTGTGTTCATGCTCATTTAACTACTCCTTAGACTACACAATTCTGTGCATGCATGCTCATTTAACTACTCCTTAGACTACACAATTCTGTGTGTGGATGCTCATTTAACTACTCCTTAGACTACACAATTCTGTGTGTGCATGCTCATTTAACTACTCCTTAGACTACACAATTCTGTGTGTGCATGCTCATTTAACTATTCGTTAGACTACACAATTTTGTGTGTGTGTGTGCTCATTTAACCACTCCTTAGACTACACAATTCTGTGTCTGCATGCTCATTTAACCACTCCTTAGACTACCCAATTCTGTGTGTGCATCCTCATTTAACTATTACTTAGACTACACAATTTTTTGTGTGCATGCTCTTTTAACTACTCCTTAGACTACACAATTCTGTGTGTGCACGCTCATTTAACCACTCATTAGACTACACAATTCTGTGTGTGTGCATGCTCATTTAACCACTCCTTAGACTACACAATTCTGTGTGTGCATGCTCATTTAACCACTCCTTAGACTACACAATTCTGTATGTGTGCATGCTCATTTAACCACTTCTTAGACTACACAATTCTGTGTGTGCACGCTCATTCAACTATTCATTAGACTACACAATTCTGTGTGTGCATGCTCATTTAACTACTCCTTCGCCTACACAATTCTGTGTGTGTGTGTGTGTGTGTGTGTGTGTATGCTAATTTAACTACTCCTTAGACTTCATAATTCTCTGTGTGTGCATGCTCATTTAACCACTCCTTAGACTACACAATTCTGTGTATGCATGCTCATTTAACCACTCCTTAGACTACACAATTCTGTGTGTGGATGCTCATTTAACTACTCCTTAGACTACACAATTCTGTGTGTGCATGCTCATTTAACTACTCCTTAGACTACACAATTCTGTGTGTGCATGCTCATTTAACTACTCCTTAGACTACACAATTCTGTGTGTGCATGCTCATTTAACCACTTAGACTACACAATTCTGTGTGTGCATGATCATTTAACTACTCGTTAGACTACACAATTCTGTGTGTGCATGCTCATTTAACCACTCCTTAGACTACACAATTCTGTGTGTGCATGATCATTTAACTACTCGTTAGCCTATACAATTCTGTGTGTGCATGGTCATTTAACTACTCCTTAGACTACACAATTCTGTGTGTGCATGCTCATTTAACTACTCCTTAGACTACACAATTCTGTGTGTGTGCATGCTCATTTAACTACTCCTTAGACTAGACAATTCTGTGTGTGTGGATGCTCATTTAACTACTCTTTAGACTACACAATTCTGTGTGTGTGGATGCTCATTTAACCACTCCTTAGACTACACAATTCTGTGTGTGCACGCTCATTTAACCACTCCTTAGACTACACAATTCTGTGTGTGCACGCTCATTTAACTAATCATTAGACTACACAATTGTGTGTGTGCATGCTCATTTAACTACTTCTTAGACTACACAATTCTGTGTGTGCACGCTCATTTAACTATTCATTAGACTACACAATTCTGTGTTTGCATACTCATTTAACTACTCCTTTGCCTACACAATTCTGTGTGTGTGTGTGTGGATGCTAATTTAACTACTCCTTAGACTTCACAATTCTCTGTGTGTGCATGCTCATTTAACCACTCCTTAGACTACACAATTCTGTGTATGCATGCTCATTTAACCACTCCTTAGACTACACAATTCTGTGTGTGGATGCTCATTTAACTACTCCTTAGACTACACAATTCTGTGTGTGCATGCTCATTTAACTACTCCTTAGACTACACAATTCTGTGTGTGCATGCTCATTTAACCACTTAGACTACACAATTCTGTGTGTGCATGATCATTTAACTACTCGTTAGACTACACAATTCTGTGTGTGCATGCTCATTTAACCACTCCTTAGACTACACAATTCTGTGTGTGCATGATCATTTAACTACTCGTTAGACTATACAATTCTGTGTGTGCATGCTCATTTAACTACTCCTTAGACTACACAATTCTGTGTGTGCATGCTCATTTAACTACTCCTTAGACTACACAATTCTGTGTGTGTGCATGCTCATTTAACTACTCCTTAGACTAGACAATTCTGTGTGTGTGGATGCTCATTTAACTACTCTTTAGACTACACAATTCTGTGTGTGTGGATGCTCATTTAACCACTCCTTAGACTACACAATTCTGTGTGTGCACGCTCATTTAACCACTCCTTAGACTACACAATTCTGTGTGTGCGTGCTCATTTAACTACTCGTTAGACTACACAATTCTGTGTGTGTGCGTGCTCATTTAACCACTCCTTAGACTACACAATTCTGTGTCTACATGCTCATTTAACCACTCTTTAGACTACACAATTCTGTGTGTGCATGCTCATTTAACTACTCGTTAGACTACACAATTCTGTGTGTGTGCGTGCTCATTTAACCACTCCTTAGACTACACAATTCTGTGTCTGCATACTCATTTAACCACTCCTTAGACTACCCAATTCTGTGTGTGCATGGTGATTTAACCACTCCTTAGACTACACAATTCTGTGTGTGCACGCTCATTTAACTAATCATTAGACTACACAATTGTGTGTGTGCATGCTCATTTAACTACTCCTTAGACTACACAATTCTGTGTGTGCACGCTCATTTAACTAATCATTAGACTACACAATTGTGTGTGTGCATGGTCATTTAACCACTCCTTAGACTACACAATTCTGTGTGTGCACGCTCATTTAACTAATCATTAGACTACACAATTGTGTGTGTGCATGCTCATTTAACTACTCCTTAGACTACACAATTCTGTGTGTGCACGCTCATTTAACTAATCATTAGACTACACAATTGTGTGTGTGCATGTTCATTTAACTACTCCTTAGATTACACAATTCTGTGTGTGCATGCTCATTTAACCACTCCTTAGATTACACAATTCTGTGTGTGCATGCTCATTTAACTTCTCATTAGACTACACAATTCTGTGTGTGCATGCTCATTTAACTACTCATTAGACTACACAATTCTGTGTGTGCATGCTCATTTAACTACTCATTAGACTACACAATTCTGTGTGTGCATGCTCATTTAACTACTCATTAGACTACACAATTCTGTGTGTGCATGCACATTTAACTACTCATTAGACTACACAATTCTGTGTGTGCATGCTCATTTAACTACTCATTAGACTACACAATTCTGTGTGTGCATGGTCATTTAACTACTCATTAGACTACACAATTCTGTGTGTGCATGCTCACTTAACTACTCATTAGACTACACAATTCTGTGTATGTGGATGCTCATTTAACCACTCCTTAGACTACACAATTCTCTCTGTGTGCATGCTCACTAAACCACTCCTTAGACTACACAATTCTCTGTGTGGGCAAGCTCATTTAACTACTCCTTAGACTACACAATTCTGAGTGTGCACGCTCATTTAACTACTCTTTAGGCTACACAATTCTGTGTGTGCGTGCTAATTTAACCACTCCTTAGACTACACAATTCTGGGACTTATTGCTTTCTGCAGTAGCCTAAGAAAATGCTAGTTAAAAAAAAACAGGCTGCAAGTCACACGTGTCAGGCAGTATTGTTGTTGTGATGGGACAAGGGTGCAAACCCATTCTCCAGGATCCTTTTTAAGATTTCATGATTCAGATAGAGAATGTAATTTTAAACAATTTTCCAATTTACTTTTCTCACCAATTTTGCTTTGTTCTCTTGGTATTCTTAGTTGAAAGCTAAACTTAGCAGGTTCATATGCTAATTTCTAAGCCCTTGAAGGCCGCCTCTTCTCTCAGGGCATTTTGACAGTTTTTCACCAGTAGAGGGTGTTAGTTCATGTGTGTCATATAGATAACATTGTGCTTACGCACATGGAGTTCCAGGGAGCCACCCCTGATTGGCTAAATTACATGTCTATCAAAAGAACTGACATAAGAGGGCAGTTTAGAGAGGCTTAGATACAAGGTAATCACAGAGGTAAAAAGTGTTTTTATATAACTGTGTTGGTTATGCAAACTAGGAAATGGGTAATAAAGGGATTATCTATCTTTTTTAAACAATAACAATTCTGGTGTAGACTGTCACTTTAAATATTCAAATGTAGTTCTGCATAGTTATTAAATATTCAAATGTAGCTCAGCATGGTCAGCTTTCCTAACCATTCTTGTCTTTGAAGCTGTAATATCAATACAATATGAAGATTGTAATATCTGAGGGTGCAAAAGTTGATCACAAACCTAAATATGAAGGTGCAGTTGTAAACATGAGAGATCTTATCATCTACTATCTGTTTCCGTAGATTATGGTTGCTTCATGGTTTGCAGGGATTACACTTAGTAGTATGTAAGCAATAGAACAATAAAAAAAAAACTTTAGCATTTTATTGTTGCTCTTTTATGCAATTTGAATTACGCTTACACATTCAAATAACATGTGGCATTACTTGATATGCCCTGATTCTTATTTGTCATCAGTATCTATGATGAATTTAGATTATAGGCATAAGTTAATATAGGCAAGAGTGTAGTAACAAAATTATTTTACACATTAGAGCATCTTATTATGTGCCTTTTATTCTTACAATAGCTGTATGTTTATGCAATGTAGCGTACCTACTCAACAGAGGGCCTCCAAAGGTAACTCGGCAGTAAACAATAGTAATAGTATACATGCAGTTCTGCATAATTATAGATAGATGCATAGATCAGTGACGTGCAGTGACATCAGAGGCTGGTGAGGCAGTGGCTAGGATACGCCTTCATTCTTTAGATATCCTTTGTTGAAGAAATAGCAATGCACATGGGTGAGCCAATCGCATGAGGTATCTATGTTCAGCCACCAATCAGCAGCTACTGAGCATATTTAGATATGATTTTCAACAAAGGATATCAAAAGAATGAAGAAAATTAGATATTAGATGTAAATTGGAAAGTTATTTAAAATTGCATGCTCTTTCTAAATCATGAAAGAAAACATATGGGTTTCATGTCCCTTTAAATGCTGTCTTGGAAAACTGGTCAACTTAGTAAACATCTGATTTTAGTCTAAAGGATTGTAACAGAAACTCTTGCCAGATAACACAATGCTTGCTCTGATTATGAGATCTAGAAATCCATGCCCATTAAAATATGTTTAAAACATACTTTTTACTTTAATGCTGCAAATTATGCTTATAGATGCCTTCATTATTCAGTAAATATAAAAATGTCTTGATCCAGTGGCAGCTGGTGAAATTGACCCCACCCCTTTAAATAAAGCCACATTCTCAGATGGCACCACCAATTCATTAATTAAATAAATAAAAGGTAGGCCGAAACACAGAAAAGCACTTGGGGGGAGAGACGGGGGAGAGGGAGAGAGAGACGGGGGAGAGGGAGACGGGGGGAGAGGGAGAGAGAGACGGGGGGAGAGGGAGAGAGAGACGGGGGGAGAGGGAGAGAGACGGGAGAGGGAGAGAGAGACACAGAGGGTTAGAGAGAAAGAGAGAGAGACACAATCACACAGAGGATTAGGGAGACACATAAGGGATGAGAGAGTCAGAGGGGGAGGAAGAGAGACAGGGATAGAAAAGAGACCATGGGGGAGAACGACACATAAGGAGAGAGACAGAGGGGAGAGACAGGGAGAGAGAGAGATGGATAGAGAGAGAGAGACAGACGGATAGAGAAAGAGATGTTAAAGAAAGGAAGAGTGGCACTAGCACTACACCAATATTGGGGACGGGGTGCTCGATCTGGTTTGATAAGTATATATACCTTATGAGCTAGAGTGCTGGTGCACAAAATCAATTTGCGAGTATAGTCTAGATCACTGGAGGGATTAAGACTAAAAAAGGTGCACTTTTATAGCACTTCTATTACCCCTAATTAGTGAAGTTACAGACTTGTGGGTTAGACCAAAAGGATCAAATTAAAATTAAAACATATATTTTATTACTTCAAAGGTTAATAAAATCACTGTGTGAGTGTGTGCAATTTAAAAACACATAGAGGCTCGAATAAGAGGTTCTTCTGATTTATCAAACTACCTTGTTTAGTAAAGCTATGCTGCGTAAATGGGCATCCACATGTATAGTGTGGGTAATATGGGTAATAGTTACTGATAGTCCAGTTTAACACTTAACAGATTGTACTCTTGCACTTATGTTAGAATATTGTCTCTTGTAATATTCAATCACAAAGGAGCATAGGGGTTTGACTACTTTGACTAATATCCAAGTAAATGTGTGTATGGATACAATGAATTATTATAGTGACACTTATCCTGTGATAATGTCTTATTGTATAAATGGCAGAGCTCTCCTGCTAGTATTAGATATACAGATTAGCATTCATAGGTTAAGATTGTCAGAAAGGAAGACAGTTGTGTCTTAGGTTTTTGTTTTGCCAGTTATGTATCAGTATAATGAGACAGAGTCAACAGTCAAAAACTGTCCTAAGTTTTAATATACCCACTGGAGTAGTTTGTTGAGTCAAAAACTGATAAATAACCTAGGACTTGTAATCTAATGGATTGTAAATTGGAGAATAAATATAAGAATACATAGAATAGTATATTATCCACACTTAGTGGTAATTATTGTGTTGTTATTTTCTGCTCATAAATTAGAGCTGATACCCAATATACTTCGAATTGTATCAACTAAAGTTTTACTATGTATTTTATTGAGTGAATGTGCATATTTACATTAGTGTTACTGAGTCTGTGTTCTTATGCCGACTATTAGGTTAATAGATTGGTATTTGCCACTTCTATACGTTTGTATCAGTATTGAAGCTTTATCAGCTTGTGTACACAATTAAATGGAAATCCGCTTTGTAGCTGGCCTATAAGCACCACTGAATAGAGCCTTATTTTGGCATACTAATGTCTGAGTTCTTATGCAAACTGTTAGATTAATAGATTGGTATTTGCCACTTCTATACGTTTGTGTCAGTATTATAGCTTTATCAGCTTTGTACACGATTAAATGGACATCCGTTTTGTAGCTGGCCTATAAGCACCACTGAATAGAGCCTTATTTTGGCATGTGAATGTCTAAGTTCTTATACAAACTGTTGAATTAATAGATTGGTATTTGCAACTTCTATATGTTTGTATCAGTATTATAACTTTATCAGCTTTGTACACAATTAAATGGACATCCGCTTTGTAGCTGGCCTATAAGCACCACTGAATAGAGCCTTATTTTGGCATACTAATGTCTGAGTTCTTATGCAAACTGTTAGATTAATAGATTGGTATTTGCCACTTCTATACGTTTGTGTCAGTATTATAGCTTTATCAGCTTTGTACACGATTAAATGGACATCCGTTTTGTAGCTGGCCTATAAGCACCACTGAATAGAGCCTTATTTTGGCATGTGAATGTCTAAGTTCTTATACAAACTGTTGAATTAATAGATTGGTATTTGCAACTTCTATATGTTTGTATCAGTATTATAACTTTATCAGCTTTGTACACAATTAAATGGACATCCGCTTTGTAGCTGGCCTATAAGCACCACTGAATAGAGCCTTATTTTGGCATACGAATGTCTAAGTTCTTATACAAACTGTTGGGTTAATAGATTGGTATTTGCCAATTCTATATGTTTGTATCAATATTATAACTTTATCAGCTTTGTACACAATTAAATGGACACCCGCTTTATAGCTGGCCTATAAGCACCACTGAGTAGAGCCTTATTTTGGCATACAAATGTCTGAGTTCTTATACAAACTGTTAGATTAATGAATTGGTATTAGCCACTTCTATACGTTTGTATCAATATTGTAGTTTTATCAACTTAGTACACAATTAAATGGACATCCGCTTTGTAGCTGTCCTATAAGCACCACTGCATAAAGCCTTATTTTGGCATATGATGCTTTGAGGTTTAAAATAGTCTATCGGCCCCTTTTTTTTTTTTCTTTCTTGCCATCATGCCGGTACATCATAGTAGATTTAAAGAACACTCCTTCCAAATGACATCTATAAATACTAAAGAATTAAATAATCCAGGTAAGCGGTCCATTGCTATTAGAGAGCTAAACAAATTGAACACTCAAATTATCCTACTACAAGAAACCCACTTTCAGAAGGGCAGGGAACCACGGTGGATCCCTCCCCATTTTCCTATAACGCACTTTGCCTCCGGGCCAGACAAAAAGGGGGGAGTGGGTATCCTCATACATAAATCCCTTCTCATACAGGTAAATCACATTGTCAAAGACACAGAGGGGAGGTACATTCTTCTAGTGGGCTCCCTTTATGGCCAACACCTAACTATTCTAAATATATATGCTTCCAACCAAGCCCAAACCAAATTTTTTTTTAAAATCTCGAACTTACTGTTAGATCATGCTAAAGGAGTGGTTTTCCTGGCGGGCGATTTTAATATTATCTTCGACCCAAAATTAGATTCATCAAGAGGAGATTATACAGCCCCAAAATCCACTCTTAGAACAGTGAAGAACTCCCTTACTAAATTGCATTTACACGATCTTTGGAGATCCATACACATAAACGAAAAAGACTACACTTTTTACTCTTCCCCACACAACTGCTATACAAGAATTGATCACATTATGACAGACTCTCATGGCCTCTCCCTTTCTACACACTTCAACATTGGAAATATCACATGGTCTGACCACGCTCCTATCACTTGTTCCATTCTCTGGCCAGATCTACCGATCACTAATAAAACTTGGAAGATAGATGATACTTTACTGGATAATCCCTCATTCCTAGGGGAAATAGAGAAATCTCTTACGGAATATTTCACACTAAACGAAAATATAGCCTCGTCTCCTATGATGGAATGGGAGGCTCATAAATCAGTCATTTGCGGTCTCTTTATTAAACAGAGTTTGAAGCTAGCTAAAGAATCCAGGGTTTATCATGCTTCTTTACTAGAAAGAATTAACACAGCTCATAAGCAGAACCCCTCGTTAGACTCCGTCCTGCAGGACTTAAATCTAGCCAGAACAGAACTTAAAGAACTTCTTACCAAAATAAACCAATGTAACGCACTACATTTAAAACAATATTATTACGAAGGGGGAAATAAACCCGGAAAAATTCTAGCAAGATCTCTTCGTAGGAAACAATTATCCTCTTACATACATTCTATCAAGTCAAAGGACGGTTCCCCAATTACAAGCAGTAAACTTATTGCCTCTACCTTTAGAGACTATTATAGTTCATTATATAACATAGATGACATTACAACTGTCCCACAAACACAATCGGGATTAGACACTCTAGAAGAGCAAACGGATAAATACTTCAGGGACATCACTCTCGCCTCTCTTTCTGAGGAGGAAAAACTTGATTTAGCCTCCCACTTCTCTGAAGAAGAATTACACTTAGCAATCAAAGATATGCCGAAAGGCAAAAGCCCGGGCCCAGATGGCTACACCTCTAGATATTACAAAATGCTTAGCAAAATATTATCTCCTCACTTACTGAAACTCTTTAACTCCCTGAGGGACAAACCCACTCTATCTAAATCTCTACTGGAAGCACATATTACAGTTATCCCCAAGCCAGGGAAGCCAGCCAACTGCCCTGAGAACTTTAGACCCATCTCCCTCATAAATTCGGACATGAAACTTCTAGCCAAGGTCCTTGCTAACAGATTGAACAAATATTTACCAAAATTGATATCCTCGGACCAATCTGGCTTCATCCCAGGCCGAGAGGCCCGCGACAACACTATTAAGATACTGCAATTGATTAATTATGCTAAATTGTCGCAAACTCCTATGGTCCTCTTTGCGACCGACGCGGAGAAGGCCTTCGACAGGGTGCGTTGGTCTTTTCTGCGTCGGTCGATGACATTGATGGGAATCCCAGAACCCTTCCTAAATTCGGCTATGGCTTTATATTCTTCCCCAAATGCAAAGGTTAGAATAAACGGCACTCTATCTGAGTCTTTTGGAATTAATAATGGCACTAGACAGGGCTATCCCTTATCCCCCTTCTTTTTGCCATCTCCATTGAGGTACTTGCCCAGAAAGTAAGAGAAAACAAAGAGATCACGGGAATAGTGTTGGGAGAGAAAGAGTACAAGCAAGCCCTCTATGCTGACGATGCACTATTTTCACTAACGAGAGCGGAGACATCTATTCCAGCATTGTTAACAGAGATAAATAACTATAGTAAGGTTTCCAATTTTCACCTAAACATCTCCAAATCGGAAATTCTCAACATTAACACCAACCCCATCCAAGTACAACAACTAAGCAGTTATTATAACATTCCCATCGCCCTACATAAACTGAAATATTTAGGGATTAATCTTACCCACACCAATCAGGATTTATACAAACTAAATTATAACAAATTAAAAACCAAAATAATTAGAGACCTATCAGTTTCGTGGCTGGGGAGGATTGGAGTTCTGAAAATGAACGTCCTCCCTCGCATTTTATATCTCTTCCAGACCCTTCTAATACAGCTTCCTGCAGGATATATCAGTCAACTGCAAAAAGCTTTTGAACAGTACATATGGAATGGCGCTAGACCTAGGGTACCCAAGAAAATCATGTATCTTTCTAGGGACAATGGAGGCTTGGGGGTTCCTTGCTTACAAACATATAAATATGCCATCTCCCTCCAACATATAGTAGAATGGGGACATAACTCGCAAGATAAAGCCTGGATACAGATAGACAGACAAATTTTTAAAATTAATAATGTAGCAGTATTGGCTTGGATACCTCGACAACAAAGACCTAAGATAATTGAGAAATATCATGTTACAATAGGAGTCTTATCAGACTGGGATAAACTAATATCTACTAGTACCCACATTTCCTCGAAAGAAAGCCCACTAACACCGATTCTAGAACACACCGATCTCCCATACCACCGTTTAGGTTTTACCAAAACACAACCATATAGTCTTAGACTAGGGTCGATTTATTTTCTTTCAGAAAATGGCAGAATCAAAACACAATCCGAACTGGAAGAAACCCACTGGGAGATATTCTCCTCATGGCTTCATTACCACCAACTGATACACTTTATCTCCCACCATAAAAATAAGGAAATGCTAGGTAGGAGGCTCACACCATTCAAGACATTGTGTACTTCTACATTAGCCCCGACACATTTAATCTCTAAACTTTACAAGATAATTTCCAACTCCGAAGCGGCAGATCCCCCTTCATACACATTCTCTTGGAATAGAGAACTAGACTGTGAAACAGATATAGAATCCTGGCGCAAAGCCTTTAAATTAATCAAAAAGTCTTCGGTTTCAGCAACAACTCAAGAAATCCCCCTAAAATTTTTGTGTAGGTGGTACTTAACCCCGACACGTCTCCACAGGATTTTCCCCAACCTTAGTAACACATGCTGGAGGGGCTGCAGGGATGAAGGATCTATTCTCCACATTTGGTGGTCATGCACCCGATTACTTGGCTTCTGGTCAGATATCTTGACAGAGATGTCAGAGATTCTTGGAGTTGAGATACCTCATAATCCAAAAGTTATTCTGTTCCTTTACCTCCCTAAAACAGAGGGAGTAGGTAAACGACCGTTACACCTACTTATGCTCTCTGTCGCTAAAAAACTCATTCCAAAATATTGGAAATCCCAGACAGTGCCCACTCGTGAAATGTGGAGATCTGCGGTTTCCGATCTTCTCTCATTGGAGAGATATAATTTCCTAAAAACGCACACCTTGGAAACTCATGAATTGATGTTGGCGAGGTGGCAGGGGAGAATATAGTAATTTATTTTATTTTATTTTTCTCCCCCCTCCCCTCTTCCCTTATTTTCTTCCCTCCTTCAACATACCCGTCTTTCTGTCTTTTCTCCCTCTTACTCTTCACACTATTTCCTTTTTCTCTTCTTGATTCTTGAAAACAGCGAGACTTTGGACAACTTTCGTTGTCAAAGTTCTGAAAAATGTAAAATCTGAATAAATACTGTGAGAAGAGTTTGCATATATTTTTTCTATTACAATTACTCACCTATATTCTCATGTCAATATATTATATGACGGATTAGACAATATTGGTTTGGAAAGATTTAAACATGGCTATGTTGATTTCCTAGATTTGTAAGCCTTTTATGAGTTTCATTCCATGTTCTGTATCACGCTGATTGAGATATATTACCTTATTGTCTTTTTCAATATACCAATAAAAATTAAAAAAAAAAAAAAAATAGTCTATCGGTTCATTAGCTTGTTGTCCAAGAGCACATAAGGCTTGTGAGAGTATTGAAATTAACGGTTACTGCCGATATAACTTATACCCAAAAGATAATAATAGATTAAGCCCCAAGGTTATAGTTACTATTATTTAAGTGGTTCGAGTTACTATGCCATTTAAAACAACGAAATAGGGTATTTTTACACAATACCCCTCCCTGACATGTTTCGCCGATATTATCTCGGCTTTTTCAAAGGTGACGCGCGCCGGCGTCTGAGGGTTTTTATGTGCACTGAATAGAAACGATTGGTCTGTTTCCACCAATAACAAGGCTAAGAAAAAAGGTGTGTAGAATCCAACTGATGTCATCCGGCAAGTAAATTGTTTAAGCAAATCGTAATTGGATTGCATAAGGGGTGTGTCGTCAATGTAAACATCGGGTCTGGCAATTTATACATTTACTATCTGCAGAACTCGATAGGGATGTGACAGTTGATATAAATCTTTAAGTTTCGTGGCGATACCCTAATCAAGCATCCTGTATAGTAATTGGATCTCTGATCTATAAGCGATGGTTTACTCAACAGCAAATGTGTCACCATCATTTTGAGTCTGATCCGGATGTTAATAAACTCTTATTTGGTATTGTGACTTGAATGGGGATATTAAACTGGGGTGAACGTAAGCGAAAAAAGTTTTAACTGTAAGGATGTAATTAAGATTGTCGTGTGGAAGTGTCTGGAGGCAGAATTGTGACCGTACTGTCTAGAGTTGTCAGAAAATGAAAAATAATAAAGTGAGTACACAATACTACGTGCCTACGTGAAGTGAGCATGTATAATAATCTGTGTTTCTTGATATTTATCAAAAAAGAGGGGGACAGCAAGGTTACGAGTGAGGGAGTGAATGAGCTAATATCGTATTGCTTGAACTTGGTTGTCTTATTATAATGCCTGGGGGCGGAGAACGATCAATGCTGTAATTTATAAGTGCCAGTGTGATGGGTATCTAATGTTAATGTACCCAAAAGAGTGAACACAATTACATAAATTGGGTTGTTTTAAATTAGTGAAATGCCCTGTGACCGCTGAAAAGAGGGGAAGGAACAAGAAAGCACTATTATTTACACTGGTGAAAAGAGGGGAAGGAACAGGAAAGCACTATTATTTACACTGGTGAAAAGAGGGGAAGGAACAGGAAAGCACTATTATTTACACTGGTGAAAAGAGGGGAAGGAACAGGAAAGCACTATTATTTACACTGGTGAAAAGAGGGGAAGGAACAGGAAAGCACTATTATTTACACTGGTGAAAAGAGGGGAAGGAACAGGAAAGCACTATTATTTACACTGGTGAAAAGAGGGGAAGGAACAGGAAAGCACTATTATTTACACTGGTGAAAAGAGGGGAAGGAACAGGAAAGCACTATTATTTACACTGGTGAAAAGAGGGGACGTGCCATGAAGTGCACTAATAAAATTGAGAAAATGCACCTCAGAATAAAAATGTGTTGGGTGTCTCATATTGATGTATTTATATCGAAATTGATCATACATAATTTAATTTAGAGGGTGTGGCTTGCAAAGGGATGGAGAAGAATAAAGATATACCCTAGTGTTGGGTGTTATATAATAGTGTAAGGGAGGGAGGTGTGAAAACTAATGACTTTTGGGGTTAATGGAATAGTGTGCTTTTAAGAAGATAACGAAAACGTGAAAAAAATGAAAAAGATGGTGGAAAAAATGGTAAAAAGAATTTTTTTGGTGACTAAGTTAAAGATTATTATTGAAACTTGACAATTAATGATTAAAAGAGAGTTTTTTAGAGAAAAAGAGATGGGTAGAGAGAGACACACACAGAGGGGAGAGAGAGAGACAGAGGGGAGAGAGAGACAGATGGGAGAGACAGAAAGACAGAGGAGAGAGACAGACAGAGGGGAGAGACAGAGAGAGACAGACAGAGGGGAAGAGAGAGACAGAGGGGAGAGAGAGAGACAGAGGGGAGAGAGAGAGACAGAGGGGAGAGAGAGAGAGACACAAAGGGGAGTGAGAGAGAGACACAGAGGGGAGTGAGAGAGAGACACAGAGGGGAGTGAGATAGAGACACAGAGGGGAGTGAGAGATGTAGCTGTGAAAAAAATATGTAGCTGTGAAAAAAAGAATGCTGGAAAAAAAATTGCAATATTTTTTATTTTTTTTTAAATCCTATAAAAAATATATTTTTGCCCATATGAGAGGTGAAGCCCTGCCTCACCTGCCTCTAGTGACTGCACATCACTGGCATAGATAGATAGATGCACCTGCAACCTGCACTAATAAAAATGTCCCCTGCATTAGAATAGTAGATGTTCGCCACACGCCTATGTATAGACTGGCTGCTATGGTTCCCCCCAGCATTTCGGCCCTGGTGCCACCACATCTGCAACATTAATGGTAGTTCTGCCCCTGGCAAGATATTTCTTGAATTCCCTTACAATATTTTATTCAACCACCCATTTTGTAAGAAAGTTCATCTACAAATGAATAATAAACTTACCAATCTCCAATTTGAGATAGTGAAAAGTTTAAATACTTTGCAAATTCTATATGGAAAAATATGTTTACCACACTGGTATCCTAAGCAATGTTATAGCTATTTTCTTACCTTTGTAGAGTTATCCTATTATGAGCTAGATTACGAGGGGGCGTTAACTTTTGCATGCCAGTAATAAGGGGTTTTATCTTGGCCCCATGGTAATACTTACCAGTGAGACCCCTCTCCAGAGGGGACAGAACTATACACTCCCCTCATTTACCACATAAAGCCTCTAGTGGGACACCACCCCTTCCTCTTCCTAGTTCTGTCAAGCCTGCTAGGTGGACAGGGCTAGGTGCCCTCTCCGTGTTTTCCTTCTGGACTATGGGGTATTTCCTTTCTTGGATGGCTTACCTTGGCCGCATACTAGAGATGGCGATTTTCCCAGCTGTCCAACTCCATTATTCCTGTGACTGCGATTACTGTTGTGGTAATAGGCAGTGGAAACTATTCCCTATAGTTTTGGGGGCTGCCATATTACTGTGACGTCATTG
This sequence comes from Bombina bombina, assembly GCF_027579735.1. Lineage (NCBI taxonomy): Eukaryota > Metazoa > Chordata > Amphibia > Anura > Bombinatoridae > Bombina > Bombina bombina. Next base: position 449,604,320 of record NC_069499.1, read on the forward strand.
GTAAGGGACTTCGCGGGGGCCGCGTCAGAGGGCTGTCATTTTCACGCACACTTGCACAAATTCATTTAAACCTTGGCAAGGTCTTTAACTTGCAGCGTTCCTGTTTCTCTCCCAATGAAGATTTCTGCACTTCAAAGCTGCATTTGGTATTTGGCGTCTCTGCATTCGGGTGAGTGCTCGTCTACAGCACTTCAGTTTTTTAAAAAAGGGATCGTATTTTGATAAGCTTCTACGGCTTAATATATATGTATATTATGTATCTTCAGCATTATCATGGATTGTGACAGTGATGAACCTCAGCTTTAGCCTCAACCCATTACAGCCTAGGAGGAATCAGAGGAGGCAACTATAAGGTATGCTTTTTTACTAATGTGTGTGTATTTGAGCTATGTAATATTACATACTATTTATTTATGGCTGGCTCTGCTTCTTTCTTAGCAATACAGCCCAGCCTATTCCCACCTGTTCCCTTTATGTTAACCCTTGCTGGCAAGACAAGAAACTTTGTAAAGTGTGTATTGGACAGATTTATGGTGGAAGCTTTTCTGATCCTCCTGAGGGTTCTATGGATAATTTGCAAAATCTTGACTGTGTGTCTGATGGTGAAGATTTTGAATCTGGTTTACCTATGGTGTTTGATACTACAAATATTTCTGAGTTTATTAAAGGGATTAAGAGTTCCCTGGGCATTGAAGATGAACTGGCTCAAGTATCATCTGATTGATTAAATTCAAGTTCTGCACCAGATCAGTTCTTTTCTGTTTCTGATCATTTGAAGTCTATATATTTAAATGTTTCTGCAAAACCAGAAAAACAGTTTGAAGTACCTGATAAAATATATAAGAATTTTCCCTTTGAAAAGCTTTTACATAACCAATTTTTTACCCCTCCTAAAATCCTGTGGATGATGCTGGATCATTTAAAGATGTCATGGATAATAAAATGGAGCAGAATTTGAAAAGACTTTATCTTCAACAAGGGGCCTTATTTCATCCTCTGCTTGCTCTTTTATCAAACCCTTAAAGCTACTGAGGTGTGGTCTTTTAATTTGTCTCATACGTTGCAAGAAAATGAAAATGTTGCATCTTTTCTTTAAGATATTAATATGGTTACTTCCTTCTGCTTATCAGCTGCTGCCAATATTTTGGAACGTAATACTAAGTCTATGGAAACTGCTAATTGTGTAAGAAGTGCCCTATGGTTATGTCATTGGGAGGCTGACCCAGGTTCTAAAATTAATTTTCTGAATCTTCCCTTTGAAGGGGATATGTTGCTCGGTAAGCAATAAGAGGTTCTGAAATCTAAAAAAACTGGAGGTAAGAGTCCTTTTCTCCCACAAGCTACCAGAGGCTGGAAGGGGCTCTCTTATGCTCACGGGCAATGTAATCAACATCAAAATGTTAAAATATCCTCACAAAGAGAATTGTTTCAACCACAGGATGGAAGGTATAACTTTCAGTTTAGAGGCAAAGGACCAAGGTAAGTCATTTCCTTCCTTTCAGGCTAAAAAACAATGATGGTGTGCTGTCCCAGACCTTTCCACTAGGAGGGAGACTACACAATTTCAAGTAGGTCTGGGAGTCCAGTATATCAGTATACCAATGGTTTCTGGGAATTCTTCAATCTGGGTACCATCTAGAGTTCCAAAAGAAACCATGTCTTCCTTGTTTGGTGAAATCTCCACTCCCCAGGGATCCTGTGAAACAGAAGGCCATACACGAGTTTATCAGTAAGCTTATGTATGACAGTGTTATTCAACAAATACTGGTTCAAGTTCACGACAAAGGCTTTTACTCACCTCTTTCTGATAAAAAATGACGGTTCCTGGAGGCCTGTTCTGGATCTTCAAGTTTTCAATACCTTTCTAAGAGTTCAAAGCTTCAAAATGGAGTCTGTTCTTTCAGTAATCAATCTTATACCTCCAAAAGCGTATCTGCTTTCTGTAGATCTCAAGGATGCATACTTCCACATTACTATTGCAGAATCTCACAGAAAGTTACTCAGTTTTACAGTCAGAAACCGCCATTTTCAATTTTCAGCTCTTCCCTTCGGAATCTCTACTGCACCAAGGGTCTTTACACAGGTTTTGGTTCCTCTCGTAGCAGAGCTACACGTCAGAGGGTTATTCATCATCCATTATCTAGATGATATTCTTCTTCTAGCAAATTCACTTCAACAGGCATATGCTCACAAAGCAATCCTGCTCAAGTTCCTTCACACGGATGTAATATAAATTTCCAAAAAGAGCCAACTTTGGCCCTGTCAAAATTTGGTGTTAATGGGAGCACACTTCGACATTCAAAAAGAGATTGTTCCTCTTCCAGGTGTTCGCATCAAATTTCTACTAAACTATTTCCAGCTTTTCTGTCATGTCAAATACCTCACAGCACACCACACTTCTGGCTTATATGTCCTCAGTAATTAATGTGGTGAAATGGGCAAGATGGAGAATGCACCCATTTCAGATACATTTCTTACAAAGATTTGAAAAAGGCAAGGGCCTATCCCAGCACATCAGGATACCTGTGAATTGAAGTGAATTTGGTGGTTTCAGACCAATAACCTATCCAAGGGACTTCCTCTTTAGGAGCTGGATTGGATTCTTGTCCAAACGTATGCCAGCAAGACTGCATGGGAAACACATTGCCAAGGCAAATTTGCCCAAGGAACATGGGAGAAACAATTTCAGTCTCTTCCATCAAACATTTTGGAAATCAAGGCAGTCTTTCTAGCACTTCTTGCCTTTCAGCAACTGTTAGCAGGAAAGGCAGTAAAGATCCTCACCGACAACAAGATAGCTGCAGCTTACCTCCAGTTTCAAGAAGGAACAAGAAGTTTAAGTGCCTTGAAGAAGGTCTCTCCAATCTTCAGATGGGCACAACACCACATTCAGTTCCTCTCTGCAATCCATGTTTCAGGGACAGAGAATGTCACGGTAGATTACTTGAGCAGAAGTCAAATTACTCCAACAGAATGGCAACTGAACAGATGGCTGTTTCAAAAGATAGTCAGCTTCGGTGGACTTCCGGAAATTGATCTCATGGCCTCTACCTCGAATCATCAGGTCCCAAGGTTTTTCAGCTGTTACCTAACACCTTGCCTTAGGAATGGATGCCTTTCTCCAAAAATGGTCATACCATTGCATTTTTGTGTTTCCTCCAATTCCTCTCATCCCGACTGTTGAAAAGGATTCTTCTGTAGTCAGCAACCTTCATTGTCATCCTCCCCTTCTGGCCTCGCAGGCCTTGGTTTCCTCTGGTACACAAACTGGCAATTTAATCTCCATGGCATCTTCCAGTCTCTTGGGACATGCTGAACCAGGGACCAGTAGTTCATCCAAATCCATGACAATTGAGGTTAGTGGCTTGATTGCTGAGATCTCCAGACTACAACAATTGAAGTTTCAGCTTTTGTCATTCAGACACTTCTTCAGGCCCGAAAGGGAACAACCTCTAATGCATACTATCGCATCTGGGACATTTTCTCATCATGGATGATTGCATACAATGGGCTCTATTTAACAAGCTCCGTATGGAGCTTGATGGCCCCTGTTTCTGGCGAGTCTTCAGACTCGCCAGAAACAGCAGTTATGAAACAGCGGTCACAAAGACCGCTGCTCCATAACCTGTCCGCCTGCTCTGAGCAGGAGGACACACATCGCCACAATACAACCCGATCGAGTACGATCGGGTTGATTGACACCCCCCTGCTGGCGGCCGATTGGCCGTGAGTCTGCAGGGCCGGCGTTGCACCAGCAACTCTTGTGAGCTGCTGGTGCAATGCTGAATACGGCGAGCATATTGCTCGCCGTATTCAGCGAGGTCTGGCGGACGTGATCCGCAGTGTCGGATCAGGTCCGCCAGACCTTGATAAATATGTCCCAATATCTCTACAGCAACAATCAAGGTTTTCCATCTGCTTGATTTTCTCCATAATGGTTTTCTTCAGGGTCTCAGTGCTAGAACCCTTAAAGTTCAAATTTCTGCCATATCTGGGATTAAGTGAGCTCAGGACCCTTTGATAATTCAATTCTTTCAAGCTTTAGCCCATATCCGTCCTTCTGTCAAAACACAAATTCCATCCTGGGACCTGCCTTTGGCTTTGGACTCTCTTCTGGATTCACCTTTTGAACCCTTACGTGAAGTTTCCTTATGGTTTCTCACCTTAAAACCATTTTTCTAGTGGCCAGTACATCGGCTCGTCGAGTGTCAGAACTTCAAGCCCTTTCAGTTAAAGAAACAAACATTGTTTTTCATCAAGATAAGGTTGTTCTTCTTACTGTTCCTGAATTCCTTCCTAAAGTGGTATCCGACTTTCATAAATACCAAGATATTGTTCTTCCTTCATTTTGCCCAAAAAACTCAGATTCTCAAGGCAAACTATTATATCGTTTGGATGTAGTCCAATGTCTCCATAGTTATTTTAAAAGGACTCAAGATATTCGTAAAACAGAACAATTATTCATTGTTCCTAGGGGCCCTTGTCAGGGTCAAGCTCCATCAAGAATGACTATTTCTCGCTGGATTGTGCATGCTATTTCAAGAGCCTATTAACAAAAAGGGGAACAGGTACCTGAAGGGCTTAAGGCTCATTCTACAAGAGCTGTATCAACTTCTTGGGCACTTCAAACTGATGCTTCTCCTGAGGAAATCTGTTAAGCCGCAGTTTGAAAATCTTATAACACCTTAATTTCTCATTATAAGCTGCTATCAGTTATCAGCTATCAGTTGCTGCTAAGTTTGGGCCTAAAATATTATCTTCTGTTGTAAAAGAATAAACATTTGACATTTTTTGCAGTATTTCTTTCTGTCTTGTATTTATTCCCACCCTTTATTTTATAACTGCTTTGTATTCTCTTAGTGGTATGTATTACCAGGGGGGCCAAGATAACTAGAAAGTAACAACCAAATATAAACAATTTCTATATCTTGGATCATACCCTGGGTAATACCAGGCTCACCTGGTTCACCTGTTTTGGCTAGACCTCACCAGGAGGAGGAAGGGGTGGTGTCCCACTAGAGGCTTTATGTAGTAAATGAGGGGAGTGGATAGTTCTGTCCACGCCCCTCTGGAGAGGGGGTTTCACTGCTATGTATTACCCAGGGTATGGGCCAAGATATAGAAATTGCTTATATTTGGTTGTTATTTTTTGGTTATCGTGGCTCTTTGCGCGTGTCGGAAGTAGCGAACGTATTAAAAGTTGAAAGTAACGCATTTGCTTGAGCACAATTAAATTTAATACGCATCAGACTAACACGACTTCAGAGCTCTCATTCACTGTTATGTGAAACAAAAAAGTTGCACAAAACACATAACAAAATACACTGAAGAGTACAGTTACACTCATGATAACACTGTCTAAAATGTATTTAAAAAAAATTGCATAAAAAAGTAATAAAGGCTCAAAGATATGACATAAAGATACATACATACACATGTCTAAATATGAATATACTGTATATATATATATATATATATATATACAGTAAGTGTGTGTACATATGTATTTTAATGTGTAAATATAGGATTGAGCTCTCATCCTATTGGCTGATTGGAACAGCCAATAGGATGAGAGCTGCTCAAATCCTATTGGCTGATTGGAACAGCCAATAAGATTTTAGCAGCTCTAATCCTATTGGCTGATTGGAACCTTTCAGCCAATAGGAATGCAAGGGACGCCATCTTGGATGACGTCACTTGCATTCAAATCCAGTTTACGGCAGCAACCATATTAAAGAGGAGCTCCGCACCGGATGTCTTCAGGATGGACCCGCTCCGTGCCGGATGGATGAAGATAGAAGATGCCGTCTTGATGAAGACTTCGCAGGATGGATGAAGATGGAAGAGGCCGCCCGGATGAAGACTTCTTTCCGGCTGGATGGATCCTTTAAGCAGAACTTCAAGAACTGTAAGTGGATCGTCGGGGGTTAGCGTTAGGTTTATTTAAGGGTTTTTTGGGTGGGTTTTATTTTTAGAGTAGGATCTGGGCAGTAAAAGAGCTAAATGCCCTTTTAAGGGCAATGCCCATACAAATGCCCTTTTCAGGGCAATGGGGAGCTTAGGTTATTTTAGATAGGGTTTTTATTTGAGAGGGGTTGGTTGTGTGGGTGGTGGGTTTTACTGTTGGGGGGTGTTTGTATTTTTTTTACAGGTGAAAGAGCTGATTTCTTTGGGGCAATGCCCCACAAAAGGCCCTTTTAAGGGCCATTGGTAGTTTAGTGTAGGCTAGGTTTTTTTTTATTTTGGGGGGCTTTTTTATTTTGATAGGGCTATTAGATTAGGTGTAATTCTTTTTTATTTTTGATAATGTGGTTAGTTTGTTTTCGTAATTTAGTGTTTTTAATTTTTTTGTAACTTAGCGTTTATTTTTTAATAAGGTTAAATAGTAGATTTAAATAATTTGAGTAGGGTTAGACTTTTTTTAATATGTAATTTAGTTAATTTAATTGGTAGTTTAATTTAGGAGTAGTATAATAGTTAGGGTAGGTTAATAGTTTAAAAATAGTTTATTTTAATTCTACAGGTAAGTTTAAATTTCTTTTAAGATAGGAATGTGGTAATTTTAAATTAAAGTTAGTGGTTTGTTAGGTTTAGGGGTTAATAGCTTAATTTAGTTTATGGTGATGTGGGGGGCTGGTGGTTTAGGGGTTAATAGGTTTAGTTAGTGGTAGTGATGTGGGAGGCCAGAGGTTTAGGGGTTAATACGTTTATTTAGTGGTGGCGGGGTCCGAGAGCAGCAGAATAGGGGTTAATAACATTATGTAGGTGGCGGCGATGTCAGGGCGGCAGATTAGGGGTGTTTAGAATCGGGGGTTATGTTAGGGTGATAGGTGTAAACGTAACTGGTTTTCTACCATAGAAATCAATGGGAGATCTGGCAGTATCGAACATAAGCTTTCGCTGCTTTCAGAATCCCATTGATTCCTATGGCATCTGCGGCCTTCAGGGTGGCGGATTGAAAACCAGGTACGCTGGGCCGTAATAGCCGCAAGCGTACCTGTTAACTATTTGATAACTTTTAAAAAGTGTCAAATAGTGCCGAATGTGTATTCGGAACATCTGTAATGACGTAAGCATCGATCTGTGTCGGATTGATACCGGCGGATCGCATGTTACGTTACAGATTTCAAATTTTGCCGGTCTGTAGGCTTTGATAACTAGGTTGGATCAAGCTCGCAACAATTAAGCTGTGGAATTCCAGCGTATTTGCGGTTGACGGCTTGATAGATATCCCCCTATACATCAACCCCAGCAAAGGTAAATATTAGGGTAAAGGTGATGCACTGGCCAAGCATGCCTCCAGACCTAAACTCTATTGAGCATCTTTGGGGCATCCTCAAATGGAAGGTGGGGGAGTGCAAGGTCTCTAACATCCACCCGCACTGTGATGTCGTCATGGAGGAGTGGAAGAGGATTCCAGTGGCAACCTGTGAAGTTCTGGTGAACTCCATGCCCAAGAGGGTTAAGGCAGTGCTGGAAAATAATGGTGGCCACACAAAATATTGACACTTTGGGTCCAATTTGGACATTTCCACTTAGGTGTGTACTCACTTTTGTTGCCAGCGGTCTAGACATTAATGGCTGTGTGTTGAGTTATTTTGAGGGGACAGCAAATTTACACTCTTCAACAGGCTATACACTCACTACTTTACATTGTAGCAAAGTGTAATTTCTTTAGTGTTGTCACATGAAAAGATATAATAAAATATTTACAAAAATGTGAGGGGTGTACTCACTTTTGTGAGATACTGTATATATCTGTATATATCTATACCTTTATATAATTTTATATATAGGTATAGAAATATATTTTACCAAAAAAACATAAAGAAATATGTATTTAAGACTAAATAGAACCTATTCAGCTATGTAAAGAAAATTGGAGTGTGAAATATTCATATTTCATGTTGAGTTAACACGCTTTGTTTAAACCCGATCGGGTTTGCGAGTGTGTAGAGTGTTATGTTTTTCTCCACTTTTTCCTCTCCATTGAAGTCTATGAGAGAAAACATTAACGTGTTTTGTGATATTCAAAGTTCGACTTTTTGCGCGCATCGGGTTAGCACTTGTGGAAAAATGTTTTACTTTCAATTTATAATACGCTCACTAACCGACGCACACAAAAAGCTTACTTCTAGCGGAGTTAACGAGCTTGAGCTTTTTGCTCCACTCGTAATCTAACCCTGTATTGTGTAATTATTCGTAGGTTATGGGTTATATAACTACTATGGATTCATAAACCATTCTTTCCTACATCTGCTTCCTGTTATGAAACTATTGTTTTCCCTTGGTTGCTGCATTATATAAAATTATGAAACTATTTATGCATTAAAAGGTTGTGGCTCAAGATGAAAATTCTGTCTTGTGCACAAATTATATGTAGAAAGTTTTGGAAATGTAAAAAATATTTATTTATTACAAAACAAGCTATTCACTGAAAGCTATATCCATCTGCAGCTGTCTTGGAACCCGAGCACTAAACTGGAAATTGCTACTATCACTAAAGTATAAAGTAAAATGTAAACTATGGGTCATATTTATAAGCAAACATGGGACAGATGATCATTGTCTTTACTGGGATTATCTGATGGTGTTGAAACTCTAAAAAAATATTATAATAAAACCAAATTATATAAATACAATAAATATAATTCAAGAGAGCTGTTTATTAATAATACATGTGTCACAATGATATACAGTATATATATATATATATATATATACACTTAGTACAGTATATATGGTGTTAACAGCCCCATTATGGGCCAGATTATGAATGGAGCACTATTGCTAGAGATAACCTAATACTTCCTATTTTATTTATAACTTAATAAAGGTTAAGTTTTAGTTTACCTTTCCCACAAGTACAATTATTGTGTAAGATGTTAATTGTCTACCTGCTAAACCAGCTGTAAGATATTCTCCAAACCCAGAGTGCTATATGTGAATTCTTTTTAAGAGTAGGCCTCTTTACTCTCTTTGACTTGTTTACCCCACTACTCTATTAACCCCTAAACGCCACACCCGCACATAACAATATATCCCTTTACTCTATTAAGCCCTAAACCGCCACAACCCCCACCACAAAAGACGCGCTAACATCTAAGACCCCTAACAAGCTAATCCTCCTAATCTAACACCTCCAAATTGCACTAAAAAAAATTATCCTTTACTGAAAAAAAATCCTAACTTTACCCTCCAAAAAGATAGAAGACTGCTGCCGGCATGAGGCTGGACCACCCACAGGATGAAGATGAAGCGCCACCGCCCGGTATCAACTTTGGTGAGTACCATCTTAGTGTTAGTATTTTTTGGGTGTTTTTTTTAGATTAAGGTATTTTCTTTTTTTTATATTTTATTTTGGGTAGCAAAAAAGCTAAATGAGTGTCTATGGCAATGCCCAACTAAATGCCCTTTTCAGGGCAATTTTTAGAGTAGTTTTTTTTAATAGCCATTTTTGGAGGGGTAGGGGGTTAATTGTAGATTGGTGTTGTGGGGGGGTTAATTCAAAAAGAAGTAAGTCACTTTAGAGCAATGCCTTACAAAAAGCCCTATTGCTGTAGTTTAGTGTTAGTATAGGTTTTTATTTTGGGTTGGTTTTTTTTAAGTGGGGTTTTAGAATAGGCATCTTTTTTTTTGGTAATTATTTTTTTCTGTAATAATAGGTTTTTTATTTTCTGTAAAGTTAAAGGGATACTAAACCCAATTTTTTTTATTTAATGATTCAGATAGTGTATGCCATTTTAAGCAACTTTCTAATTTACTCCTATTATTATTTTTCTTCATTCTCTTGCTACCTTTATTTAAAAAGCAGGAATGTAAAGCTTAGAACATTTTCTTCTATGTGAAGAACATTGGAATGTAAAATATTCATAACTATCTTTGGATTAGCGCAGTTGGTCTAATGTGTTTCAGGTTAAGCGTACAAGCTCCACTGAAGTCTATGGGAAAAAGAAGGTAATGCTGTTGCGATATCCGAAGTCCTGAAGTCAAGCAAATTGCTTTCAACTTCTAGCGGTGTTTTTGCACAAGCAAAAGCTCTAAATAGTGTGCCACTTGTAATCTGGCCCTTTATCAGATTGTTGATATCAGTAAGAGACTTTTAGGTATCCTTGAAGGAGATGATCAGTTTAAAGGGATATGAAACCCAAATGTTTTCTGTCATGATTCAGATAGAGCATGCAATTTTAAGCAACTTTCTAATTTACTACTATTATGTGTTGCCAGCAAGCATATATTTATTTCAAACAAATACAAATCATGCACTCCTGGGAATGAATATCCAATAAATGCCTGTATGTACTGTAAAAATAAATTTGTTTTAATTTTAAAAACATGCACACACTGTAATCTATGCCTGATGCCTGATGAAACGGTTCTAACCGAGAAACGCGTTGCATTTGAGGGGTGCCACTGTATACCCTTTTATCCACTCATCATAAACAACTGCTATGTTGTTTTTTTATCTTTGTTTTTAATAAATAGCTACATTTTATTTTAAATGTACTCTGAGTGGAGTTCTTTTCCTACCTTCCTGGGACCTACACCCCTGCACAACCAAGAATATACATCTAGGGTGAGCTGCTACACCTGTCATAAAGTTACAGCCTGCCTCTACCAGCACATAAGTGTGCTACAGGAGTATGTGAGTACCCATCTGTATCATCTAAGAGATATTGCCGGTTATACCTTTAATGGTCTGCACATGTAGTGCTTTCTTTGTTTGTTTTTTAATCTCTCACCAGCTACACAGTTTTGCCTGGAGGGTGAGCTGTCACACCTATCTGAAATTGCAGCTTGTCTCTACCAGCACATAGGTGTGCTTCAATAGTATGTGAGTACTCATTTGGCTCCATTCTGTTTGTTCTGTATCATACCATCTGATTATACCACACATGAGGCGCCCCTCTGTCTTCTTGTACTTTTACACACTGTAATCTGCAGTACATAGGATTGACCACTAGGGAGGTTAGATCCAGAATTAGCAAGCGCATGTCAAATATTACTTGTGATAATCCGTGCTCTAACCTTTGAAAACATTTCATAGAGGAACATGATCAAAGTGTATCATGTTTTCATGGCAATCAATTGAAAAGGGGAGGCTTTTTGAATTTTTACACTTAGACATTGCGCACTAGATTTTTCTTTGCATGAATGTTTTGCAGATGGTCCATTTATATAGCCCAACTGGGAGTGTTTTTGTAACAACGTATAGTTTTGTTTATTTTTTATAACATTGCCCTAACCAAGCCCCAAAGTGTCAGATGTATATACTCGTTTACAGACTCCTGCTGGCTCCTGTTTGTGTAATCTGTCTTTTCATATGCAGGGAAGGGGAAGGAGAGAAGTGTCTGCTCTTCTTGTTTTCCCAGACCATTCCACTGAGTGTCCCAGCCTAACCTCATCAACAGTGCTAAACTGGGAACTTCTAAGTTAGTTTTTAAAGGGTTTATACTGGATTTTTAGATCAGTATATCTGCATTTTTTCTTTATGGTAGTGTCTATTACAGGCAGTTAAATGAAAATTGTTGTATACTGTCCCTTTAAAACTAATTATCCTTATGGTTTTAATTTGGAAAAGTATGTGATAAATGTTTGGAAATCTTAAGTAATGTTAAGTCTTTAACAGTTGCTATTATGAGTAACCATCATTATATCAGATAGTAAGGGGTTAAATTGAGTGACAGTTGGAAGCTTGTATTAAAGTTCTAAAATGCATAAGACTTATTGAGCCTGTTCTTTCCAAACTATGCTTTCTAGTCTCATTTTTATGTGATTTATTGTGTATTTTTTAAATAATAATCAATACATGTGATGACGAGGGTTAACCAACCCTGCGCCAGTCACTTGTTTGGCACAGAAATGGTTAACAGACCCTTTTTACTGTCACTAATCTGTCACAGTCTAGCCACTCCAGGCAAGCCTGTGACTTAGTTCAGTGGGTGCAAGGGTTAACAACACTCTCTAGTCTGTACAAGACTTAGAAAAACAATGCCCAAAACTCCCCTTTACTGCCACTCAAACTAAATAAGCTGCCACCAGACCCAGACTTACACATTAACTCTCAGAATACAATTTAGCAAAAAAATAACATAAAATCACAGTACTTATACTACCAGTCTCTTTCAGTAACATTGTTCAAATATTAGACAAAGGCAGAAAATAATTTAATATTTATTATGTGACAAATTAGCACAATGCATTATTAATAAAAAGATGTTAACAAATAGAATTATACACAAGCAAACCGTTTTAAAATAAAAAGAAGAAATAACAGAAACATTTGGATATCTGTGCCAGGGAGGTTGGCAGGAAAAGATGGGCCCTCACTCAGTTGGTATACAGCCTCCTTTGTAAGAATGAACACTTGAATTGTTAAAACACAAAATTCTTATACAAGTTTCCATGATATGACCCACCCTCTTTCCATGATATACCCCTCTATTTTGCCAGAAATATCCACTCCCCTCTCTTTTACTATCACTAATCTGTCACAGTCTAGCCACTCCAGGCAAGCCTGTGACTTCGTTCAGTGGGTGTAAGGGTTAACAACACTCTAGTCTGCCCAAAACTCCCCTTTACTGCTACTCAAACGAAATAAGCTGCCACCAGACCCAGACTTACACACTAACTCTCAGAATACAATTTAGCAAAAAATTACCTAATATCACAGTACTAATACTACCAGTCTCTTTCAGTAACATGGTTCAAATATTAGACAAAGGCAGAAACTTAATAATTTAATATTTATTATGCAAAAAAATTAGCACAATGCATTATTAATAAAGAGATGTTAACAAGTAGAATTATACACAAGCAAACAGTTTTAAAATAAAAAAGGAGAAAAAGGATAAATAACAGAAACCTTATACTTAACTAGCTTTGGAATGGATATTTGTGCCAGGGAGGTTGGCAGGAAAAGATGGGCCCTCGCTCTGTTGGTATACAGCCTCCCATGTAAGAATGAACACTTGAATTGTTAAAACACAAAATTCTTATACAAGTTTCCATGATATGACCCACCCTCTTTCCAGAGGGCTAGAAAACCCCTCTCTTTTGCCAGAAATATCCACTCCCCTCTCTTTTACAACAGGTAATACAATTCCTGAGTCTTTGTCTGAAATTATGGAGCACCTTATAATTTCTGTTAGGTACATCTATTCCATATACACAGAGAGGCAATCTCTTAGTGATGTTGTGAAGAGTATTTTGATACCAAACACCATATATATTGTATTCTGTATGGTTCTGAAGCATTATTAATTATAAAAGCAATAACTTACAGGGCTGGCTGTCCTATCAATGACCCCAGTGTAGTTCCTAGATAGAGTCTGTGTGTTCCATCATTCCCAGACAGTGCTGAAAGGTTGGGGTAATAAAATGACAATTTAGACAATAAACGTTCTATTCTGTGTATCTTACAAAGTATTTATGAGGGTCCTGGCATATCAAAGGGAAATCACATGCACACATAAACACAGCAACACGGTTCTTCACAAACAAATGTTTTCTAGCATACAGGCTAAGGAAAATTAACCCCTTAGCATCTCAATCATGAGGTATTCATGACAATACATTTTGCACTTTTATAGATCTTTCGCTTTATATATATTTTTATTACTATGTTACTTCTATTATCAATTTTCTTTGTTCTCTTGGTAACCTTGGTTGAAAAGCAAGGACATATGCTTAGGATTCCGCCTATTTCTGGAGCACTATATGGCAGCAGCTTTGTAAGAATGTTATTCATTTGCAGGAGCACTAGATGGCAGCACAATTTCCTGCAATGACTCTCACCTAGGTATCTCTTCAACAAAAAATATTATGGGAACGAAGCAAATTTGATAATAAAAGTAAATTGGTGACTTTTTTATCTGTCTGAATCACAAAATGAAATGTTTGGGTTTCATATCCATTTAAACTAAATGGTCCCTCCATAAACTGTAAGCAGAGCATGAAGTTTCTGTAAAATGGAGCTGAGAGGCCAGCCTGGGATCCATCAATGCAAATAGTACCTTAACCCATGCGTGAAAAACCAGAGATGTTACCATTCCCTAGTGAATAGCCACAAGAATAGCAGAAGATTGAGATATCACCCTTGCAATAGCAGTAGATTGAGATATCACCCTTGCAATAGCAGTAGATTGAGATATCACCCTTGCAAAGCTGTTATAGCAATTGTTAGATACACAGAAGACCTTCAAAAAGCTTGTGTGTGTGTATGTCTGTGTATATGTATTTATGTGTGTGTATATGTATTTATGTGTTTATCTGTGTATATGTATTTATGTGTTTATCTGTGTATATGTATGTATATCTGCATATATACAGTATCTAGGTGAATGTGTCTGTGCATATGTATGTGTGTATTGTTAGATAAATTGTGGAGAAAACTGAAATATCACCTATATATATATGAAATAATTTATTCACCTCTGGATCTAACATTTACTATTGTAAGGTCACAAACCCACTTATTAAACGCCAGATATACACAAACTGGAAATAGACTTCATCACACCATCCTGCTTTCAATGTATATACACAGGCCTGGAAGCCTTAAAACTACAAAAGGGAATTAATTTGCTCAAATTGTAAGAATCTAATTTCAAAAGAACACTTTGAACTTTGTTAAAACAGAATTCCAGCATGCAGTCTGTAAAGATGGATATACTGTATACTTCCTTGCATGGTGCCGGATTTAACAAGCAGAGGATGCTACTGAATCCGCCCGAAGTTTCCGGCTCGTAAGACCTGTTTTTGTTTTTTTTAAATATAAACTTAACCTATAATAGCAATTTAATATTGTAATAGTAGCTGTAGTTAACATTTCTATAAAACGGGGGGGGGGGGGTCCAAGCGCTGTCCATGCTAGATTCAAAAATAGGAGCTCCATAAAAATCCTAAATAATCTGTCGATTGTTTGAGAATAAAGGTTTATTGGAAGTCCTTGAACAGAAAATGGGGGAATGCTTTGGCAATATCCGTCAGTCACTACTGTCAGAAGACACTGCTGATGGCACAAGCTTAAAGGGTGCATGAGGATGGGGTGAACTTACGAAGTAATACTCCTGACTCCAACAGTATAGCACTTCCTGACCCACCTACAAGATCCTTAGCCGACTCACACAGTAATACTGGGACCTTTCTAATCACTTGCCAGTATGACTATCCTGCTTCAGCTACAATGGAGAAGGGCAGATCGGTTGTTCAGCCTCCACAAACAGCTGGTGAGTCACCACTTACAAATAGATCTCGGCCTACTGGTGTTATGATAGCTCTGGGTGAAGTGCCGGCACAAAACGACATGACTTTTTTCACTGGACTCCTTGATCTGGATGGATTTTTGACAGAGCAGAAAACCTCAGTACTCTGTATCTATGAGAACCAGAAAGTCATTCACTCTGAATTGAACTCCCCACAAGATCCTATTAACTCTAAGAAAACCGGAGTCGGGTACCAAATAACTTATTTACTGCTGATTGGTTGGAGCTGCCATTTACACCCTGAACTTGACTTTGTCTCTGGTAGTCCCCTTAAAACATGCAGTGTTCTCTGATAGATGTGGACAGTTTCTTTCCGTATATATATATATCATTATACCATTACTGCTTATCCTTTTTTTTTTACTTTACATTTTATGACAGAACTAGTTATATATGTTATATACTTATGCTGTAAGGAGTCTCATATTTTTTGATACTAGTAAGAAGGTGCCTAATTTTCTAAAGTCAGATAGGGGTATAGTGTAGTTCTACATGTTTATATATATTACACAAGTTTTTTTTCCGTTGAGTCTATTAACTTTTGAGCTAGACTTGCCCCACTAGACAGGCCAGTGGACAATGTAACATCGTCTTGAGACAGAACTTTTCTCTATAGTTTACACTACAGGCGCTGAGTCATTTACACTTCTGATAAGGGGACTTCTCTGCACATTCACAGTTAACTCTTGACTGGCTTACTTTACAGATAATGAAACTCATAAACCCAACCATATGACTACTAGTGATTTTCAGTACTTAATTATATATAGAATAGGCCATAGAAGGTCAAAACCTAGCCATTGAGCCATATTGGTTTATGTCCAGAATATTGCCCTGTATCTACTTTGCATACACTAGTGCTCTTGTTTACTTAACTGTGTGCTGTCATCATGACTTGATCTCATTTTATTAGGGGCTTAAAAACCTCATACACTTTATTTTATTAGGGGCTTAAAAACCTCATACACTTTGCTGAGGACCTGCACAAGACACTATCTTTATGGACAACTGATGTCTCTCTGTCTGCAGCCAAGATAGTGAGGCACAGTTGCTCTAGCCAGTGTGATAGCATCTACTCTCCACGGACCTTTGGTTATTAAAGTACAATATTTACCTACAGTATATATACATGTGTGGGGATAACTATACTCCTGTTGCTCCTTACCTTTTATTTGTGTATATAAGTATACTCCTCGCCAATTTGAGACTAGTCCTGCTAAAGTTATGACTGGTATAGATAGCAATATTTTAATCTAGAAGCACAAAAAGAACCTGCATCCCATGGCTATTGTCTAACATTTATCTTCTACATTCTCAGATATGATTGTAATCTTAATCTCTGCTATCATTTTGGGGGATACATCAAACTTTAAGAATTCATTATATTCTCATACCATTGTGTTTTATATTGATGTATAGTCCAATAGTACATAAATTGAAATGATTACCAGCAAATGTCAGCAAGGGTATATAAGCCATCAGGAATATATAATAGTATATGAGAATGTGGCAGATTCTGTATTAGTCATGCCTAACAACAAGGTAATAACTATTGCTTTATATGAGCTATTCCATTACAGATAGACATACATGGCTGTATACATTGCTAAGATGACCTGTAGTAAATATATGACCTATACTCTGGGTCCAAGTCCAGAATATCCAGCACCTGGGTTCCAATTAACGGTGTGCCAGCATCAAGGGTCTTGCACAAACCCCAACACAAATAGTGAACAGAAGGAAGCAGCACCACCAATTCTTTTTAAGCAGGTTTATTCAGCATTCAGCTTTCAGTAGCCAGACCACAAATGCACTACAACTTTGTCCGAAACGTTGTAGTGCATTTGTGATCTGGCTACTGAAAGCTGAATGCTGAATAAACCTGCTTAAAAAGAATTGGTTGTGCTGCTTCCTTCTATTCACTTTACTCTGGGTCCAACAATAGCCCCTATTTTGTCTTATAGTCCTCTTCCCCTAATTTGTCTCATAGTTATGTTTAGCTAAACTAGGCGACTTAAATGTGGCCACATTTTCTCACTGGGGGTCGTCTTATATCTCTAACACATCCCCATAGTATTATAGCTGACCCCGCCCCCCCCCCCCCTTTGGTTTACTTGGTGAACATGGGAAAATGCATCCTATGACCTATGTCCCCGAATTATTATGAGAAACTAATGTCTTAACATAGAAGCATATTTTCATCCGCCGTCCAGATAATTTATTACTAGTTACAATATATGATCATTTCTATCTCGTTAAATATATCCCTTATCTCCTTGACCTCGATAATACTACTCACAATTTTTCATATTCTTATTAAATATGGTCCAAGAGTGACCGTATGGGAAATAGATATAAATATAAAAGAGGTTTGATATTGATTATATAGATTAATTACTTATCGATTAAATAGTTGTGCTTATGTCTAAAAATGTTATATCCTATCTCTATGCCTTAATATACAGGAGGTGCATTGTTAAAATTCTGTACAATTATGCTGCTTAAGTCTAAAAATACTAATATACCGCATGTTAAAACTTTGATATATATGATGGACTTTATTGACAGGCACGCCAATATACAGACATATGCTTATGTCCATGACTATATTGTAACCTTACCTTTGTTTATAAGTTTTATAACCTCAATAAAAACATAAAAGAGTACTGATATCAAAACTGGGAAAATCCCTAAATTATCATTGTAGCCAAAAGGGACTTTTAACTTCATGCTTAAAAGTGTATTGTATATCTCAACTTGATATTTTACGTGACTGTCCTAGGGAATTAATTTATCCATTGAAACTAAAGGTCTGTTATTAATATTGTTGAAGTATTTTAAATTATTATAAAATGTTCTAAGGTAATATTCAATCTGAGATATATGATAAATGCTGGATAGCTGGTGAACCATTATAAGGTTCCTAACTAATACATTTTATTTACTGACAATTGTGCCGGTCTTATAATCAGGCATTATATTTGATTTTATCATTATACTGAATTGTTACCTTATTGATGGTAATTTTTTGTTTGCACTCAATAGCTGAATTCTGCTAATTATGATTACGAGTTATGCGCGCTATAGGGAAATTAACAAACGCAAGAAAAGTTGCGTTACTTAACCCCCTATAGCGCAGCCATTACAAGTTTTTCAAAACCCAGCTTGTGGGTGCGATATGGAGTTTTTAAGCTCCATACCACACACAAAACAGGGTCAGAAAAAAGTCTAACACCTGCGATCACGGAAAGAAAAGCTCCGTTACGCCGCCCCATTGATGTCTATGGGGAAAAGAAAAGTTATGTTTAAACCTAACACTCTAACATAAACCCCAAGTCTAAACACCCCTAATCTGCCCCCCCACCGACATCGCCGACACCTACATAATGTTATTAACCCCTAATCTGCCGCTTCCGATATCGCCACCACCTAAATAAAGTTATTAACCCCTAATCTGCCGCTCCCAATACCGCCGGCACCTAAATAAAGTTATTAACCCCTATTCCGCCACACCCCAACATCGCTGCCACTATATTAAAGTTATTAACCCCTATTCCACCGCTCCCCGACATCGTCATAACTAAATAAAGTTATTAACCCCTAAACCTCTGGCCTCCCACATCACTACCACTAAATAAACCTATTAACCTCTAAACCGCCAGCCCCCCACATCGCAACAACCTAAATTAAACTATATTAACCCCTAAACCTAATCCTAAACCTAACGTAACCCAAACCCTAACATAACCCTAACACCCCCTAACTTTAACATAATTTAAATAGAGCTAAATTAAAGTTACAATTATTAACTAAATAATACCTATTTAAAACTAAATACTTACCTGTGAAATAAAACCTAAGCTAGCTACATTATAACTAATACTGTAGTTATATTGTAGCTAGTTTAGGTTTTAATTTTATTACACACGTAATTTTGTATTTATTTTAACTAGTTAAACTAGTTAGTAAATAGTTATTAACTATTTACTAACTACCTAGTTAAAATAAATACAAACTTACCTGTGAAATAAAACCTAACTTGCCTTACACTAAAACCTACCATTACAAAAAATAACAAACACTAAAATTACAAATAAATAAAAAAAACTACCATTACAAAAAATAACAAACATTATCCAAAACAATACAAATTATTCCTATTCTAATACCCTTTTAAAAATAAAAAACCCACCCAAAATAAAAAACCCTAATCTATAATAAACTTTCAAGGGCCCTTAAAAGGGCCTTTTGGAGGTCCTTAAAAGGGCCTTTTGTATGGCATTGCCTTAGGTTAAACAGCTCTTTTGCTACAAAGGAAAATAAAACACCCCCTAACAGTTACAAACCCCCACCCCCCAAACTACCAAGGGCCCTTAAAAGGGCCTTTTGTAGGGCATTGCCCTAAAGTTAACAGTTCTTTTGCTACAAAAAACATCCCCTAACAGTATACAAACCATCACCCCCCAAACAAACAAAATAAAAAGAAAGAAATCTGCCCATTGCACTGAAAAGGGCATTTGTATGGGCATTGCCCTTAAAATGGCATTTAGCTCTTTTGCTGCCCAAGCCCTAATCTAAAAATAAAAACCCACCCCAAAACGAAAAAATACATTACACAAAATAACAAATTATCAAAAATAATAAAAATTATTCCTATTCTAATACCCATTTAAAGTAAATAAAAAACACCCCAAAATAAAAAACCTAATCTAGAATAAACTACCAATGGCCCTTAAAAGGGCCTTTTGTAGGGCATTGCCCTAAAGATATCAGCTCTTTTCTGAAAAAAAATTACAAACCCCCACTAACATTACAGAACCCCACCCCCCCCAAACCCACAAAATAAAAAAACTAACAAACCTAAGCTACACATTCCCCTGAAAATGGCATTTGTATGGGCATTGCCCTTAAAAGGGCATTTAGCTCTTTTACATGCCCAAACCCTAATCTAAAATAAAAACCCACCCAAAAAACCCTTAAAAAACTCACTAACCCCCGAAGATCCACTTACATTTTTGAAGTCCCGCTTGAACGATCTTCATCCAGGCGGCGAGAAGACTTCATCCAGACGGCCTCTTCAATCTTCATCCCGGCGGCGAAGTCCTCATCCAAGTGGCGAGAAGTCTTCATCCAGGCAGCCTCTTCAATCTTTATCCAGGTGGCATCTTCTATCTTGATCCCTGCTGCGTGGAGCGGGTCCATCCTGAAGACATCCGGCATGGAGCATCCTCTTCATATGGTTGCCGCCGTACACTGAATCTTCAATGCAAGGTACGCAATTCAAGATGGCGTCCCTTGCATTCCTATTGGCTGAAAAATTTGAATCAGCCAATAGGAATTAGAGCTGCTAAAATCCTATTGGCTGTTTCTCATTTACAATTTAATTGTGAAGAAAGCTATGTAGACAGTAGATGCACAGAAGTCAAATATATCTTTGCATCTTCTATTACACATCCAGGATTTTGACATTTACAAGTGCTCTATAATGCAGATCCGAGTGGCACCAGCACTTCTGACTTTACTGTATCCACATAGTTTAGATTGAGTAAGCATAATGGATAAAGTGGCCATTTGCCAGTAAGGCTTCTATGACCTTTGGGTCCATGCTTTGCAGATATGTGACATATGTCAATAACAAACTCTGGCAGTTTCTTACCCTTGAATCAGCAAACACCAGCAGGGACTTCACTTGTGGAGTTTTGTATTTTTCTATTCGAAAAAAGTCAGATCTAAAAAAAGTATATATTATAGGTAGTAAACCATAAGCTTTAAAGGAACATAAAATGCAAAATGTTTCTGTCATGATTTAGAAAGAGCATAGCATTTTAAACATCTTTCCAATTTACTTCTATTATCAAATGTTCTTTATTTACAAAATGTACTTTGTTGAAGGAGCAGCAATGCACTACTGAACGCTAGCTGAACACATTGTGTGAGCCAATGACTAGAGGCATATCTGTGTAGCCACCAATCAGCAGTTAGCTCCCAGTAGTGTATTGATGCTCCTAAGCCTACCTAGGTATGCTCTTCAACAAAGGATAACAAGAGAACAAAAATAGATAATAGTAAATAGGAAAGTAATTTAGAATGATATGCTTTATCTGAATCATAAATGCTTAACTTTTACTTTTGTGTGCCTTTAAAGTGACAAAATTCCAGACAGAGTACTGAATACAGAGACATGACAAAAAATATACTCTCCAAAATAAATAAAAAAGTAATAATTTAAAAAGTAAATCTGCAACCAATGTTTAACTTCAACAAAAATGACAGCATAGTGTTTTTTACATTTGGAAAGAATATGTGCAAATGAGTATTCTTACTTATTGAAGGGACAATGTACTCTAAAATGTTCTATCATTCATAAGAAAAAACAAAGCATTATTGCCCAAGTTAAAGCTGTTTAAATGTAAATCAAAACTAATAAAGCAATATCAGTTTTGTACTTCCTGCTAGTGGTTGGCTAAAAGGAACAACTCCTGCAGCTCAGTTGATATAAAAGGGATTCATCTCTCTTACTATTCATAATTATTATTTTGTCATTTTGCCTCTTACATGAAAGAATAGAATAATTGTTCTGCCTGAAAATATTCCATACAAGGAAGTACTACTAGTGCTATAAAATCATATTTCTTAGATTCTCTATACAGTATAAGTAACTCAGTAGCAGACTTGCTCAACAGAGGGCCCTGGTGCAAAAAAAATGGTTGGGGCCCCCCTGAAGGTAACTCAGTAGTAAGCAGTAATAATATACATGTTGCTCTGCATAATGATTTTATATAGCTGGAGTGGCAACCTGCATTAATAAAAGGCTCCTCTGCATAAGGATTATACACATTCTGCACACACCTCTTTGTGTGGCTGATATGGGCCCCTCCAGCACTTGGGCCCTGGTGCCACCACGCCTGCTGCACCAATGGTTGTTCCACCCCTGATATTACTTCAAAGCAAGTATGTTGTCTATATAAGGAAGTAATAACCAACATGGGTCTGCTATTATGCTGTATTTGGAATGTGGCTTGTTATTTTTACAATATGTTTGTATATGTGAAATGGTAGCACAAATAAGACAATACTGAACTCATATCACTGATTTTATGTACAAATTGTATAAAATGTGGATTGTATAAGGACGCTTTTGTGTCAGGTAGCACTCGTATTACAAGTTGAAAGTAAAAAGTTTTCACTTGTGCGCTAACCATAAGAACAAAAAGCCAAACTTTGATACTCACAATCGCGTCAACGTATTCCCCTATAGAATTCAATAAAGCAAAAAAAGTGGAAAAAACCTAACACCCAACTCACTCGCAAACCCGATCACATATTCTCAAGTGCTCTAACCGGACATGAAATATTAATATTTCACATTCCAATGTTCTTCACATAGCAGAATATGTTCTATTTATTCATAAATACATATTTTTACTCTACATACAGTATATCTGATGGTATTTTGGTACAATATATATCTATACCTATGTATATAGATGATTATATATAGGTATAAAAATATACAGGAATATCTATTTAAAAATACTTAGAACATATTCTGCTATGTGCAGAACATTGTAATGTGAAATATTTACAGTACATACACAGTAAAACACTTAATTAAAAATGAATATTGCATAAATATGTTTTTACGTTTTCATCTTCCTAACTGCAATGCACTCTGAGGACGCGTTATCATGATGTGCATTAACTTCAATTGCGTTCAAGCAACTGTGTTTACTTTCAACTTGTAATACGAGTGCTACATCCGATATGCGCAAACAGCTGAGATAAACCCATGTTCACTTGTGCGTAACTGTTAGCGCGCCACTCGTAATCTGGCCCATAGTCAGTTTTTTATACACAGAGATGATCAAATGATATGTGAGTATTGGTGTATCAAACCATTGTATTTCTGTTCCTATCTGGAAGTCAAAAGTAATTATATGTCCTTGGTCCCCTTCTCTTATCAATTTATACATCTTCCTTAGGTTCCTTAATAAAGTCCCACGGGTTTTGATATCATTTGTACACTGATAATAGCCAAATCTACCTCTCTGCACCAGACCTAACCCCTTCCTTACTAACTTATGTCACTAACTGTTTTTCTAATATTTCATCCTGGATGTCCTCTCACTACCTTAAAGTGAAGGTAAAGTTTTTTCATTAAAAATGGATATGTATAATCCTTTTACAATCTCCAATGCAGTCGCTATGGGTTTTTTTTAAATAAACTTATTTTTGACCGTATTTATCTACCTACATTTTTCTTATCGTAGCCATCAGAATCTCCTCCCATACAGCATTTCCGGGTTTCTGATACTTTGACGTATAGAGCGGTCCCACCCGCTCTATACGTGTAAACTAAGCTCGTGCATATTGAGCGTCTAATAACCGCGCATGCGCATTCTAAATTATCTGTCACCATTGCGCATGCGTTAATCTTTAATGGACGCGCTCGCTTTGCAAGTAGGCAATACAAATAGTTGAGCATGCACAGAATTAACCATCCCCTGATGACGTCAATTGAAGGCCGCCTAACGGCCAAAGAATCAATTGGCTATCTAAACAACGTGAACGTTGTTTAGGGGGGGGGGAAAAAAAAACGAGTTGATTTTAGGATAGCAGAATCGGAGCAGATTATAAAAGATATCTAAAGTAATATTGAAAGATCGAAGTATTTATGAATGAACATGCTATTTATTTTGCATGATATATTCATTTATTTGTAGCAGACCCATTAACTTTACTTTCAGCCCTTTGACTTTAATCCGCTCTCTCATCATTTTACGCCTCGCATATTGCAACTCCATCCTCTCCGGACTCTCTAACTGCTGTCGTTCTGCCATACAATCCATAATAAATTCCAGGCTGATCTTCCATGCACATTGCTCCTCATCTGCTGTACTTCTTTGCCAATCACTTCTCTGGCTTCCTCTAACCTCCAGAAAAAAACACAAATTCCTGACTCTGACATTCAAAGCCCTCAATAACACTGCTCTCCCTTATATCTCTGCCCTCATCTCCAGATACTATACCTCCCATTCGCTTTGCTCTGCTCCTCTCTTGTTAACTCTTCACTTCTCCAGATTGGCCCATATCTTGAGGAACTCTCTACCTTGCTCCACAAAATTCTCCCCTAGTTTTCAAACTTTCAAGCGCTCCTTAAAGACTCTACTGTCAAGGATGCATATAATATACACTAACATTTTCTTACCTCAGTTCCTCCCCTCCTTTTGTCATCTATTTGTCACCCCTTGGCATGTAAGCCTATGAGCAAAGCTTTTTTGTAGATCACCTTTATGAGAGCTGATTTTTACAACAGCGCAACCCTTGGCAGAGCCCTCTATTCATTTGTCTCCCACAATGGTTACCTTACACATTAGACCCATGTTTTTAGCTATGCGGAATCTGTTGCCACTCTACAAATAACTAATAATAATAATAATAATGAGAATGTTTAGAAACTGTTCCAGGGCCTTTCTCCCAGTGTATTCCTAATTCTGCACTAAAACAAACAGCATCCAATAATAATAAATGGCATTATAAATTCTAGACATACCTCTGCAGGGGTCAGTTATTGCTTGTGTTGTGGTATGTGATTTACTAATACCATATGAGAGCATTAAGAAATGTAAGGATACCTTTCCATAAAAACTGTTATCCATCATTCCTGCTACTCCCCCATCACCCCTGGTTTGGTATGTGCAAACATGTGTAAAATGATAGATGGCTCCATTGGACAAGCACACTCTACTCATAAACAGGGAGGGGAAGAATTTACACAACACTAAGAGAATGTATTTTTTATTAGAATTAGTTTATGCAATTCCTTATTATATATGAGAGGTAGCAGGGCTGGCCTTGAGAAGTCAGCGGGTGCATTTACAAATTTCAGAGCTAAATTATGTGAAACAAATAGAAAATCCACAATTTTCACAGCTAAATTATGTGAAAAAAATAGAAAATCCACAATTTTCACAGCTAAATTAAGTGAAAAAAAAGTTGTTCAGCTAAACTAAAGATTTTATATAAAACTATCGATGTGTTTACTGTCCATTTTAACAAGGCAACTATTGCATATGTGGAGAGTTATGTGGTGATATAATACAGAAGCAAATGAGTCAAGATGAGCAGAGTATAGTGGTTGCATAGGCAGATATTACACAACACACATTCTTGAGCTGCGATTTTGGCATTGAGTAGTAGGGGAGTTCTCTGCACATAGTAACCCCCCTCCCTCCTTCATGCCATCACACCAGGGGTGGGAAGGAGGTGTAGGCCTGATATCTGACTGTGCAGCCTGACACACACAGTTATTTCACTTACAGACCATGGGCTGCTGAAGATGGAGGGTTATAAAAGTTTTTTGTTTTTCCTTGTGTGTTCTTTGTTGCTCGGATTTGTGGCTGTAATCTTTTCTCTGGTCTGGGTTTTGCACTACAGAGAGGGTCTTGGCTGGGATGGCGGAGCTGCAGAATTCAATTGGCATCCTGTTTTAATAACTACAGGGTTCATCTTTATCCAAGGCATTGGTATGTAATATGCTTAAATAGGCGTATTGTATTGCATAAGTGTGTGTAAATCTTTATTAGAATGGGAAGGATTTCTCTACGGCAATAATAAAATAACACTTTTTATCATCCTAGTTCCTCTGAAAAAAAGTCTTAAATAATTGAATTATAACTTACAACAAAGTTCCATTGGTATCATGTGATACAAAATGTAACCTGTATGTATTGCTGCATACATTTTTTTATTGACACCACTGCATATATTTGTGTTACATTTTAATAAATGTAAACAAAATATTAGTCCATAAATACAATATTACAGTAAGTGATACTCTGTGTGGAAACAACATGTATGTTTTCTTATTAAAGTATTACAGTAATATGTATTTTATGAGGGAGCAATATACTATTATAGTAAGAGAGATTCATATTGTAGTTATTGTATCAGTCCCTCAGCTGCGTTGTCTGTTATAAACACACCATCCTGCTTGTTTACTGCACGGTTACATTTAGAGAACTGTAATAACAAACACGACAGGAAATTGCATTTTATTAACTTCAGCTCCACTAGAAAATGTAGAAAGTTGAACCCAGACAAGATGATTTTGCTCACATTGTTAAAACAGTATAGGAATATGACTTTTTAGGTTGTTTTAGGAAAACTATTTTGATGTTTAGTTACTACATTCCAGATGCTTAACTAGAAACTGCTGGGTTGTTTTAGCATTAACATTTAACATGTTTTGTCTCTCTCTCGTTCTCTCTCTCTCTCTCTATATATATATACTACCACACATATTTTACAAACATAAGCAGACCAATATATTGGATATTTCTGTAAACAGAGAGGTCAGAGAGCAACCACATACCGTTCCCATCTGGCAATTATGTCTGTGACTGTGAGGTTGTTCCTTGAGTCTTTTATAATTTATTTAAAGTAGTACAATAGATAAAATCATGGCAGGATCAAGGTATGTTTGTTTTGCTTTTACAGGGTTATTATGTTGGCATATATGCCAATGCTGCATTATATTCTAAGTAAATATATTTTGTCAAAGGCATAGCCTTCACTTTTGTAATCACAATGAAATACATTGGATCCCTTCAAAAATAAAGGCTGTATTTTTAGAGGTTTTTATATATATATATATATTGTATAATTTGTATTTATAATATGACTACACACACACCTCTCTATATGAATGAGATGTATTATCACCATAACATATGCTTATATACTGGAATTAATCCTTTTTTTTGTCACTCAAACAGCAGTGCCTGTGCAGTACTTATAATTTTGGAATTCATCATAATGCTAGTTGTATATGAGCACCACATAAAAGATTCAGTTTGTATACTGCTGGCTGCCCTTTATAAGATTTTGAAATGTTAATTTTCGACCCTTTACCAAATTCCCCTCAAAAGTGACCAGATTTCCTTCTGCTCCATGAACCATTAGCCCTGCGATATTCTTAGTCTTGATGTCATTTTGCCTATGCCACCCAAAGTGTTACATGTGCAGCCTTCTCAAATGGTCCTTAAATCACTTTAAAGGGACAGGAAACCCCAAATATTTCATTCATGATTCGGAAAGAACATACAATTTTAAACAACTTTCAAATTTACTTTTGTTATTAAATTTGCTTCATTACCTTGTTATCCATTGCTGAAGGAACAGCATTGCACTACTGGCAGCTAGCTGAACACATCTAGTTAGCCAATCACAAGAGACAAATGTGTGCAGGCACCAATCAGCAGCTTGCTCCCACTAGTGTAGGATATGTTCGTATTGATTTTCAACAAGGGATAACAAGAGAACGAAGCACATTTTAAAATATAAGCAATTTTAAAACTGTCTTAAAATGTCATGCTCTATCTGCATTCTTGCAAGTTTCATTTTGACTTTTCTATCCCTTTAACCTTTAATATATATTAATACTGTATTAGAGAGGGTACATTTTAGGGGAAGTTGAAGGAAAGCAAGTGTATGTTTCATTTGGTAAAGTATACATTTTCCCAGGATACTGTATATATATATATATATATATATATATATATATATATATATATATATATATATATATATAGGATATTCTTTATTGCTTTTCCTTACTGTTTTGTATTACTGTATTTATATATATATATATATATATATATATATATACACAACAACATTTTAAATTAGGGGGAGATAAAAGGCGAGTTTAAAATCCTCCACTACGCACAAAATATAGAAAAAATAACTCATTGTGTAGTTCATTAACAAATCTAGACAGGCCCAGAGGCTTGTTTTCCCACAGAAAACCACAGAAAACAGAGTACTGGGATGGTTATGAATCACTGCACTAACCCTAGCTAAGTTGATAAGCTGTGTGAACAGCGATACTTTGGCGTAAAGGGAACCTGCTGAAAAGCAGACTGAAGTAAAAAGGTGTGTCATTGTGTACTTAATTTGCATATCTTACCCAGAATCCTTTGCTGCATTGGAAACAATGTAATTCAGAGGTTTTCTGTGGGAAAACAAGCATCTGGGCCTGTCTAGATTTGTTAATGAACTACACAATGAGTTATTTTTTCTATATATATATATACTTCATATATTCTATTACATTTGTAATTATCTTTATCTTCTCTATTGTAAGATGGTGACAATATTTTACATATAGTGAATCTTACAAAACATTGCAAAATTATACCAAAAGAACCATCACAATTGAAAGAATACAACAGTGCATGAGTATTTTCAAAGTCCTAAGACATTACTGCTCATTTTCAAAGCCAAAAAATAGTTTAACTTTGTTTCTATGTTCCAACTAAAGTTAATGTTTTAAATGAATTACAGTGGGGGGGGGGGTTTATTAGGAAAATTGCTATTCCTGTGCTACATAAACCAACAAATTCTATGGTAGTGGTCTCTGGCAGCCAGTGAGCTGTAACGTCACAGCTGTTAATTAACATATCATCTGTCATATACATGATAGAAACATTTTGAGTACAACGTACCTTTAATTGTCCCTTTAGGACATTATAAGCATTTTTTGTACCCTCAGCCCTAATTATCTGTGAACATTCTTAGCTTACTGTTAGGATTCCATGGTCTCGAGACATCTCCTTGGTTAGCAATCACTACTGTAGGGGAAACTGGGAATTTTGCCCACAACAAACTCCACAGGAGGCAAATTAAAATCCAAACTTAGGTCAGCTTCAAGTAATGTCTCTCCCTCTTCTTTAAAAAAAGTGGGGGGAAAAATAACAATGCATCTAACAACTCTGTTTTAATAGCTGGAGAATACTCAGTTTTTTTAATTGACCTGCTGCTTTATATTGTATACTGTATACTCAACCTTTTTATTGTAAACCGAATACCATAGTAGGTTAATAATAGGCATTATTTATTTATCAACCGTATATATTTATTATTATTATTATCAGGTATTTGTAGAGCGCCAACAGGTTCCACAGCGCATAATATAATACACTTATTATTTTTGCAAGTGAAACTCCAAATGATAATAATTAAAATGTAAAGCTCATATATTGCACAGATAAGCCAATTTCATTAAATTGTACAATGTTTATTAAAGAACACTGTATACATATGCTAAAATTATTTTACGTGGGAAAAAGGTTAAAGGGACAGAGTACTGTAATTTTTCCCCCTTTAAAGAATCAGTGTAGTCTCTTTGTTAGAACATTATCACCCTGCAAATCTGTGTGTTTAACCCCTGCAAAGGGGTTAAGCACATATGTAAACTACCGCTCTGGAACCATAGAGAACTGTTGGTCCTGAGCAGAAACTGACGCTAGTCCAATAAGCAGCTCTAGTCTCATAGCCCAGCTGGATCAGCATTCATTTCCGCTCAAGACCATGGGGCCCCATCCGATATGCAGCGTCGCCCGCAAAAGCTGGCGACGCCGTTTTTTGCATGAGTTTGGTATCCTATATACAGCACCGCATATAAATGTGGCACATACCCGGCGGACGTAGTTTTTCCCCCATAGACTAACATATAAAACCTGCGCAATTTGGTATCCAATATCCAGCGCAAGGCCTTACGTGGCGAAAATGGAGAAAACTTACTCCATTTTCACCTCGCCATAAAATGCACCCATAGCAGGCCTTGCGCTGGGTATGGGAGCACCGTAACTCCCTAAAATGCCTACAAAAACAAAACCTAACACCTAACGCATGCGCAATGTCTATCTACCTGTCAACCGCAATCCCCCACTGCAATACCTAATAAAGTGTTTAACCCCTAAACCGCCGCTCCCGGACCCCGCCGCCACCTACATTAAATGTATTACCCCCTAATCTGATCCCCCTACACCGCCGCCACCTACATTAAATATATTAACCCCTAATCTGATCCCCCTACACTGCCGCCACCTACATTAAATATATTAACCCCTAATCTGATCCCCCTACACCGCCGCCACCCACATTAAATATATTACCCCCTAAACCTAAGTCTAACCCTAACACCCCTAACTTAATTATTATTTAAATAAATCTAAATAATATTAATATTATAAAATAAAGTATTCCTATTTAAAACTAAATACTTACCTATAAAATAAACCCTAAAATAGCTACAATATAATTAATAATTACATTGTAGCTATTTTAGGATTTATATTTAATTTACAGGTAACTTTGTATTTATTTTAACTAGGTACAATAGCTATTAAATAGTTAATAACTATTTAATAGCTACCTAGTTAAAATAATTACAAAATTACCTGTAAAATAAATCCTAACCTAAGTAACAAATACACCTAACACTACACTATCAATAAATTAATTAAATAAATTAACTACAATTATCTAATATAAAATACAAGAAGTTATTAGAAGTTTAATCTAATTACACCTAATCTAAGCCCCTTAATAAAATAAAAAGCCCCCAAAATAATAAAATTTCCCTACCCTAAACTACATTACAAATAGCCCTTAAAAGGGCCTTTTGCAGGACATTGCCCCAAAGTAACCAGCTCTTTTACCAGCCCTTAAAAGGGCTTTTTGCGGGGCATTGCCCCAAAGTAATCAGCTCTTTTACCTGTAAAAAAAAAGCAATACAATACCCCCCCAACATTACAACCCACCACCCACACACCCCTACTCTAAAACCCACTCGATCCCCCCTTAAATAACACTACCCCATTGAAGATCACCCTACCTTGAGCCATCTTCACCCAGCCGGGCCGAACTCTTCATCCGATGCGGGCACAAGTGGTCCTCCAGCCGGGCAGAAGTCTTCATCCAATCGGGGCAGAAGAGGTCCTCCATCCAGCAGAAGTCTTCATCCAAGCGGCATCTTCTATTTTCATCCTTGCGGCGATGAGCGGCTCCATCTTGAAGACCTCCGGCGCGGAACATCCTCCTCGGCCGACGACTACCCGACGAATGACTGGTCCTTTAAATGACGTCATCCAAGATGGCGTCCCTCGAATTCCGATTGGCTCATTCGTCAGGTAGTCGTCGGCCAAGGAGGATGCTCTGCGCCGGAGGTCTTCAAGATGGCGCCGCTAATCGCCGCAAGGATGAAGATAGAAGATGCCGCTTGGATAAAGACTTCTGCTGGATGGAGGACCTCTTCTGCCCCGATCGGATGAAGACTTCTGCCTGGCTGGAGGACCACTTGTGCCCGCATCGGATGAAGAGTTCGGCCCGGCTGGGTGAAGACGGCTCAAGGTAGGGTGATCTTCAATGGGGTAGTGTTAGGTTTATTTAAGGGGGGATTGGGTGGGTTTTAGAGTAGGGGTGTGTGGGTGGTGGGTTGTAATGTTGGGGGGGTATTGTATTGCTTTTTTTTTACAGGTAAAAGAGCTGATTACTTTGGGGCAATGCCCTGCAAAAAGCCCTTTTAAGGGCTGGTAAAAGAGCTGGTTACTTTGGGGCAATGTCCCGCAAAAGGCCCTTTTAAGGGCTATTTGTAATGTAGTTTAGGGTAGGGAAATTTTATTATTTTGGGGGGCTTTGTATTTTATTAGGGGGCTTAGATTAGGTGTAATTAGATTAAACTTCTTGTAATATTTTTTTATTTTTTGTAATTTAGTGTTTGTTTGTTTTTGTAATATAGTTTAGTTTATCTAATTGTATTTTATATTAGATAATTGTAGTTAATTTATTTAATTAATTTATTGATAGTGTAGTGTTAGGTGTATTTGTAACTTAGGTGAGGATTTATTTTACAGGTAATTTTGTAATTATTTTAACTAGGTAGCTATTAAATAGTTATTAACTATGTAATAGCTATTGTACCTAGTTAAAATAAATACAGTTACCTGTAAAATAAATATAAATTCTAAAATAGCTACAATGTAATTATTAATTATATTGTAGCTATTTTTGGGTTTATTTTATAGGTAAGTATTTAGTTTTAAATAGGAATACTTTAGTTAATAATATTAATATTATTTAGATTTATTTAAATAATAATTAAGTTAGGGGGTGTTAGGGTTAGACAGGTTTAGGGGGTAATAAATTTAATGTAGGTGGCGGCGGTGTAGGGGGATCAGATTAGGGGGTAATATATTTAATGTAGGTGGCGGCGGTGTAGGGGGTCAGATTAGGGGGTAATATATTTAATGTAGGTGGCGGCGGGGTAGGGGGATCAGATTAGGGGGTAATATATTTAATGTAGGTGGCGGCGGTGTAGGGGGATCAGATTAGGGGTTAATATATTTAATGTAGGTGGCGACGGGGTCCGGGAGCGGCGGTTTAGGGGTTAATACATATAATGTATGTGTCGGCGGGGTCCGGGAGCGGCGGTTTAGGGGTTAATACATATAATGTAGGTGGCGGCGGGGTCCGGGAGCTGCGGTTTAGGGGTTAATACATTTATTATTAGGAGTGAGAGGGGGGGAATTGCGGATATAGGGGTATACATGTCGGGATGATGTTTGGGAGGCGTGTTAGACAGTTACGGGAGATTTCATACTTTAGTACGTTTTTGTAGGCGCAGGCAGTTTCTAAAGTGCCGTAAGTCACTGGCGACTCCAGAAATTTGTACTTACGCTTATTTCTGGACATCGCTAGTTTGTCTGACTTACGGCAGTTTAGCAACTGCCGGCGGGGTATATTGGATACCCCGATGTGCGAGGTGAAACTACGGGCGGCGCGGGTTCCCTCGCTTACGCTGAAAACTACGCCGTATATCGGATCGCGCCCCATGTTTTAAAATATGGCACAGTAATGGTCCATGCACATAGATTATTACCGATAAATACTGGTCTGTGGCATTTCTATTATGATTTAAACACACAAACTGATCAGTCTTCAAGGCCAAAATCAAAGCAGCAGGAGCTCCTAGCCCCAATGTATTATAACTAGTGCCTGTCTGGCAAATGCTAAGGGGATACTCCCTTTATGTGTTGCACACATGCTTTTAAATACATGGAGCATTAGGAATAAAGCATTTGGTAACATGCAGAGAATGTGATATATATGCAGTGTTGTTTCTCTTTTCTTCCCTGTAATGAAGGTATAAATTTTATTTTATTGAGTAATCATTATAAAAGTAAATGTATTTTGTGAGCTACACACACTGAACCAAGCTTAAGGAAAGAAATATAATTTAAAAAGCACACACAAAGCAGCCTCTTGTGGAAGTAATGTGTATAGAGAAAGAGGAAGCCGGAGTTTTGTAACTTATACTATGTAGCCAAAAGTATGTGGACAGCCCTACTAATTATTGAGTTCATGTGTTTCAGCCACACCCATTGCTAACAGGTGCAATTAAATCCAGCACATAACCATAAAATCTCCATAGACAAACATTGGCAGTAAAATGAGTGGTACTGAAGGCGTGACTTTAAACGGACATTAAACCCCAAAAAATTCTTTCATGATTCAGATAGAGGATACAATCTTTAAAAAGTTTCCAATCTACTTCTATTATCAATTTTTTTTCATTCTCATGTTATTCTTTGCTGATTAGATACCTAGGTAGGTAGCTTTCACATGCCTGAAGCACTACACAACAGGAAATAGTGCTGCCATCTAGTGTCCCTGCTAATGTATAACATTGTTGCAAAACTGCTGCTATATAGTGCTGCAGACATGTGCACACTCTTGAGCTTACATTTCAGCTTTTCCACAAAGAATAACAAGAAAACTAAGAAAATTTGATAATAGAAGTAAATTAGAAAGTTTTTTTAAAATGTTATGTTCCATCTAAATCATGAAAGAAAAAAAAATGGGTTTTGTGTCCCTTTAACCCTTTGAGTGCTAATGACGGCTCTGAGCCGTCACAGAGTTTCTCACTCTGGTGCTAATGACGGCTCAGAGCCGTCATGAGCACTCTCCCACCTTGAGGGAGATCTGGGGGCTCCTTATTGCTGCTACCCCGGTGATCGTGCCTGTAGAGTGACAGGCATCGCTGGGGCTTCACGTGATGCGCGGTGACGTCACGCGCAATTACGTGATGACGTCACCACGCAACTTAATTTATACTTAACAATGTTAAGTATAGGAGGAGGGGGCATGCTGCTTAGAAGCCTGTATCTCAGGCATCTAAGCAGCTACAGACCCCCAAGACCAACTGTTGGAAAGGTAATCACCTAACCTTTCCAACAATGTATGTCTTGGGTTCCTGTAAAAAAAAAAAAAGTTTAAAAAAAAAATCACAAATTTAAAAAAGAAAAAAAGAAAAAGAAAATATTAGCACCCAGGTGGGAAATGGCTTAGCAGCCAAAGGGTTAAGTCAGTTGATTAAATTTCTCCCTTACTAGCAACATCAGCACAAGAGCTGTTTGTCAGGAGCTTCATGAAATGGATTTCCATGGCCGAGCAGCTGTACACAAGCCTCACATTAACACGTGCAATATCAAGCATCGGCTGGAATGGTGTAAAGCACACCGCCACTGGATAACGCTACCTAACAGAATATATAGTGACTTCTCTAAAGACAAAGCTTGGTGGAGGAAGAGTGAATTGGAAAGAAAGCATATGCGCTCCAGATAGAGCTAACTGTCTACCAATGGTGTATATGTGTGTGCAAATACACAATTAGTACAAGAAAGGATAATGTATTATGAGTAAATAAGCGGATATTTATTCTACTTAATTATAGGCAAAAAAATAAAGAATCTAGTACATATACAAATAAATCAGATGCCGGCATCTAAATATAAAAATATAACACTTTGTTCATAAAAAAAAACATAACACTTGGTTCATAATAAAAAATGGCCAAAAAAATATTAGACATAGGAGTGTCAGATAGTGAATTTGCAGATGGAACACAATAGTGTTTCAAAGTAGGTCTGTGGGATATCAGACTGATTGTGGATCCAGCATCTGTGACTTTGAAAGTACCAGTGCCCTTGCGCTTGATAATGCTGGGTTTCTGAACACGTCGTATGGGTTTATTAGAGGAATTCTCCAGATTACACTGCATGTATGGACGCTGGGTTATCTGAAAACTCTGTTAGTTGCAGTATAGAGAAATGTCCCAATCACGTGACTTCTGTTCCTCTTTTCCAATTGGCTGTATGGACCACACTGGGGCTTTTTCTGGAAAAAAGTTATTTTTGTAGCCTTGTAGCCATTGTTATAATTGCAGCCCAAAGAGGAGTGGGTGATTTTCTTCCACTGTAGTATTTTTTTCAACTTGTGTGGCTAACGGCCCAGAGGAAGAGGTTAGTGAGAGCACCACAACAGGAGTTTTTAAAAGCCACTCCTAATATACACAAAGTGCTTAATTGGCCTGTTCTGCTCTGTAACCTCCTTGTTATAAAAGAGAAACGATGTGTCAATTCGGAAATGGAAGTATATCAACGTTCAGTGTAATAGAGCGCCACAACGGAAGGAGGAAGAACGGTCTGGGGCTCTTTTTCAGGGTTTGGGCTGAGCCCTTTAGTTCCAGTGAATGCTGCAGGTTACATAGACATTTTAGACAATTGGGTGCTTACAACTTTGTTGCAACAGTTTGGGGGGAGGCCCTTTCCTTTTCCAGCATGACTGTTCTCCTGTGCACCAAGCAGCAAGGTTTATAAAGACGTGATTTGATGAGTTTGGTGTGGAGGAACTCGAGTACCTTGCATAGAGCCCTTTCTTCAACCCCATTGAACACCTTTGGGATGAAAGACAGATTGGGATCCAGACCTTGTTGTCAAGCATCAGTGTCTAACCTCACAAATGCTCTTTTGGGTGAATGGGCACAAATTCCAACATACACACTCCACAATTTTGTGGAAAGTCTTCCTAGAAGAGTTGCAGTTGTTATATCCGCAAAGGGGCACCAACTCCATATTAATGCCCATGGTTGTGAAATAGGATGTCCATCAAGCTCATATAGTTGGTGTTGAGTGAATTGTTGGCTAAGTAAGATTCTTAAATACAAAATTACTTTAGATAGGCGACACATCTTTCTCTTTTACGAGAAAAAGAATAGATGGGTTAATATTTGTTTTATTAATGCAGTAATACTAGGTGGTAGATACTTAATTCTAAAAGCATGGAAAAACAGTAAAGAACCCTCTACCGCTTATTAATTGAATCCAAAAACAAGCGGTAATAGAACAATTTGAGAAACAAGTTTTATAAAAAATATGACATATCTTCTCCTGGACATGTCATATTTGGTATCAAAATCATGACATCACAGTACTGTTAGAAAATATATGAATGAGATGCAGGCAAATTTAAATAATCGGTTATAGCTATTACCTGCATGAATGAGTCAGTTATTGAGTGTTCTATGTGTTTTATATTTTGAAGGTGTAGAAGAAGATTAATAAGTGATTCAGTGAATTGTGTACTGTATATAAGCATCCTGTGATATTGTGCACTACCTTACGCTAAGTTTGTATCCAGATAATAATGCTATAGCATCTCATAAGATATATCTGTATATGCTGGACAGAAATCTCAGAATAAATTAAGTGCACATCTCCTAGCACAAGTATCGTATCTCAGAGCAGACTGTGTGCAAATCCATTAAGTATTAACCACAAATATCCATGAAAAGGAAAAATATATTAGTTGGCACTGTGTACACAAAAATCATGGCAAGATTTCATTGGCGAAGAAGAACAGTGTGCAAAAACAGAAATTGAATGATAGGGACTGCAAAACACTAACAAGGATTGTGTCCCAACAACTCAGAACTGCTGCAGCAAAAGTGACTGACAGCCAATATCCATCGAAGGGCTGCAATTGCTAAACCATAAGTCACAGACACCAATGCTAAAATGTGAAAAAAATGATGTCCTGAGCATGAAACCTGCAAAGATGAAAGTTTGGAAATGAGTGATATGATCTGAAGTCATCATTCACATTATTCCCAACAGTAGGTTGTATGGAGAATCCCAATGGAAACGTACAACTCAAAATGTCTGGTTCCAACTATGAAACATGATGGTTGATCTGGGATGATTAGGGCAGCCATACCTTGGTATTCAGCTGGCCCCATCATTACCCTAAATGGTCAAGTTAGGCACATTATATGGTCTAATGTTTTTTCCAAACAATAATGCCAGAACAGTTCAGTTTTGGTTAGAGGAGCAACAAGAGGAACTGGCCAGCTCAATCACCTGACTTGAATATCATCAAGCCACAGTAGACAGTTTTGAAGAGAAGAGTGATAAGCAGATTCCCTCCTCCAACATCTCTGAAGCAATTGTCAGATGTTCTGATAGATGAACGGTACAACATTCCATTGGAGCCTATTCAAAAGTTGCATGAATCTATTCCAAGAATGTTGGAAGCTGTATTAAAGACAACTGTATGTATATATATATATATATGTGTGTGTGTGTGTGTGTATTATAAATTCTCAGTTTATTTTTATTTATTTGTTTGATGTTGTTAGCAAATTTTGTATAAGTTACACATTTGCCAGCTGCCTGTTGTAAACAAAAATATTTCTTTTAAGCTTTGCTACATGTGTATATGAAAGATAAGAAAGAAATGAGCCTGTTTCCTGTTAAGTTTTCTGTCCTCGGTTGCTTATCACTACTGTGTAGATAATAATTTTTTTTATTTGCAAAAAAAAACATCCTAAAAGGGAAGTCAAATTATTAAAATAAAAAAGGAACACTGTTATGCAAGTGGGGCAAGCGAGAAAACAAACTAGGGAAAAATGAACACAAACTGAGACGTAGATAGGCACAGAAAGGAGGAAAAAAGGGGGATAAGAGAATAGTGGAGAACAGAGAATGTGTGAGAGATACATTCAGGAACAAAGAGATTGTGGGAAATGTGAGAGAATGAGAATGGAGAGTATAGGGGAAGACTTCCAGGAGGCGGCCATCATAAGACAAAATAATGAGAAGTGCAAGTGAATCAGATGTAATCGGCTCAATATTTTCAGATATTGACATCATCGGAGCCCTTAATGTCTGAAAGGAGACACTGCAACATTCTTATCTTAAAATATTCTTTCCAGTTTAAAAAATATATATATATTTGTTTGCTGATTTATTCTGTATGACATTCTACCATAAAATTGATTTCTTTCTCCTGGTATCCTTTGTTGAAACGCAGGTAGGTAGGATCAGGAGCATGCATGTCTCAGAATCACTATATAGCAGAATTTTACAAGAATGCTTTTAACTATGTTATACATTGTGTAAATACTGATGCCATCTAGTGTTCAAAAGTGTAATTATTATTTAAAGCTGTAGTGCCCCAAAAACATGCACACTGCTTCCTAGGTATGCCAGTGAACAAAAAATACCATGAGAGCATATACAATTTTATAATAGATGTAATGGTGTCTGTGCTGTTGGCGGCTTTACTTAGCCTGTGCATGTGCTCCTGGCAGCTTTACTTAGCCTGTGCATGTGCTCCTGGCAGCTTTACTTAGCCTGTGCATGGGCTCCTGGCAGCTTTACTTAGCCTGTGCATGTGCTCCTGGCAGCTTTACTTAGCCTGTGCATGTGCTCCTGGCAGCTTTACTTAGCCTGTGCATGTGCTCCTGGCAGCTTTACTTAGCCTGTGCATGTGCTCCTGGCAGCTTTACTTAGCCTGTGCGTGTGCTCCTGGCAGCTTTACTTAGCCTGCGCATGTGCTCCTAGCAGCTTTACTTACCTTGTGCGCTCCTGGCAGCTTTACTTACCTTATGTGTGTGCTCCTGGCAGCTTTACTTAGCTTGTGCATGTGCTACTGGCAGCTTTACTTAGCCTGTGCATGTGCTCCTGGCAGCTTTACTTAGCCTGTGCATGTGCTCCTGGCAGCTTTACTTAGCCTGTGCATGGGCTCCTGGCAGCTTTACTTAGCCTGTGCATGTGCTCCTGGCAGCTTTACTTAGCCTGTGCATGTGCTCCTGGCAGCTTTACTTAGCCTGTGCATGTGCTCCTGGCAGCTTTACTTAGCCTGTGCGTGTGCTCCTGGCAGCTTTACTTAGCCTGTGCATGTGCTCCTGGCAGCTTTACTTAGCTAGAGTCTGTGCTACTGGCAGCTTTACTTAGCTTGTGCATGTGCTCCTGGTAGCTTTACATAGCCTGTGCATGTGCTCCAGGCAGCTTTACTTACCTTGTGCGTGTGCTCCTGGCAGCTTTACTTAGCTTGTGCATGTGCTACTGGCAACTTTACTTAGCCTGTGCATGTGCTCCTGGCAGCTTTACTTAGCCTGTGCATGTGCTCCTGGCAGCTTTACTTAGCCTGTGCATGGGCTCCTGGCAGCTTTACTTAGCCTGTGCGCGTGCTCCTGGCAGCTTTACTTACCTTGTGCGTGTGCTCCTGGCAGCTTTACTTAGCTTGTGCATGTGCTCCTGGCAGCTTTACTTAGCCTGTGCATGTGCTCCTGGCAGCTTTACTTACCTTTTGCGTGTGCACCTGGCAGCTTTACTTAGCTTGTGCATGTGCTGCTGGCAGCTTTACTTAGCCTGTGCATGTGCTCCTGGCAGCTTTACTTAGCCTGTGCATGTGCTCCTAGCAGCTTTACTTAGCCTGTGCGCGTGCTCCTGGCAGCTTTACTTAGCCTGTGCGCGTGCTCCTGGCAGCTTTACTTACCTTGTGCGTGTGCTCCTGGCAGCTTTACTTAGCTTGTGCATGTGCTCCTGGCAGCTTTACTTAGCCTGTGCATGTGCTCCTGGCAGCTTTACTTACCTTTTGCGTGTGCACCTGGCAGCTTTACTTAGCTTGTGCATGTGCTGCTGGCAGCTTTACTTAGCCTGTGCATGTGCTCCTGGCAGCTTTACTTAGCTTGTGCATGCGCTCCTGGCAGCTTTACTTAGCATGTGCATGTGCTCCTGGCAGCTTTACTTAGCCTGTGCATGTGCTCCTGGCAGCTTTACATAGCCTGTGCATGTGCTGCTGGCAGCTTTACTTAGCCTGTGCATGTGCTCCTTGCAGCTTTACGTAGCCTGTGCGTGTGCTGCTTGCAGCTTTCCTTAACTTGTGCATGTGCTGCTGGCAGCTTTACTTAGCTTGTGCATGTGCTGCTGGCAGCTTTACTTAGCTTGTGCGTGTGCTGTTTGCAGCTTTACTTAGCCTGTGCGCGTGCTCCTGGCAGCTTTACTTAGCCTGTGCGCGTGCTCCTGGCAGCTTTACTTACCTTGTGCGTGTGCTCCTGGCAGCTTTACTTAGCTTGTGCATGTGCTCCTGGCAGCTTTACTTAGCCTGTGCATGTGCTCCTGGCAGCTTTACTTACCTTTTGCGTGTGCACCTGGCAGCTTTACTTAGCTTGTGCATGTGCTGCTGGCAGCTTTACTTAGCCTGTGCATGTGCTCCTGGCAGCTTTACTTAGCTTGTGCATGCGCTCCTGGCAGCTTTACTTAGCATGTGCATGTGCTCCTGGCAGCTTTACTTAGCCTGTGCATGTGCTCCTGGCAGCTTTACATAGCCTGTGCATGTGCTGCTGGCAGCTTTACTTAGCCTGTGCATGTGCTCCTTGCAGCTTTACGTAGCCTGTGCGTGTGCTGCTTGCAGCTTTCCTTAACTTGTGCATGTGCTGCTGGCAGCTTTACTTAGCTTGTGCATGTGCTGCTGGCAGCTTTACTTAGCTTGTGCGTGTGCTGTTTGCAGCTTTACTTAGCTTGTGCATGTGCTGCTGGCAGCTTTACTTAGCTTGTGCATGTGCTGTTTGCAGCTTTACTTAGCCTGTGCATGTGCTGCTGGCAGCTTTACTTAGCTAGAGTCTGTACTACTGGCAGCTTTACTTAGCTTGTGCATGTACTGCTGACAGCTTTACTTAGCTTGTGCATGTGCTCCTGGCAGCTTTACTTAGCTAGAGTCTGTGCTACTGGCAGCTTTACTTAGCCTGTGCATGTGCTCCTGGCAGCTTTACTTAGCTTGTGCATGTGCTGCTGGCAGCTTTACTTAGCTTGTGCGTGTGCTGCTGGCAGCTTTACTTAGCCTGTGCATGTGCTTCTGGTAGCTTTACTTAGCCTGTGCATGTGCTTCTGGTAGCTTTACTTAGCCTGTGCATGTGCTGCTGGCAGCTTTACTTAGCCTGTGCATGTGCTGCTGGCAGCTTTACTTAGCTTGTGCGTGTGCTGCTGGCAGCTTTACTTAGCTTGTGCATGTGCTCCTGGCAGCTTTACTTAGCTTGTGCGTGTGCTGCTGGCAGCTTTACTTAGCTTGTGCGTGTGCTACTGGCAGCTTTACTTAGCTTGTGCGTGTGCTGTTTGCAGCTTTACTTAGCTTGTGCATGTGCTGCTGGCAACTTTACTTAGCTTGTGCATGTGCTGCTGGCAGCTTTACTTAGCTTGTGCATGTGCTACTGGCAGCTTTACTTAGCCTGTGCATGTGCTGCTGGCAGCTTTACATTGCTTGTGTGTGTGCTGCTGGCAGCTTTACTTAGCTTGTGCATGTGCTGTTGGCAGCTTTACTTAGCTTGTGCATGTACTGCTGGCAGCTTTACTTAGCTTGTGCGTGTGCTGCTGGCAGCTTTACTTAGCCTGTGCGTGTGCTGCTGGCAGCTTTACTTAGCTTGTGCATGTGCTGTTGGCAGCTTTACTTAGCTTGTGCATGTACTGCTGGCAGCTTTACTTAGCTTGTGCATGTACTGCTGGCAGCTTTACTTAGCTTGTGCATGTGCTGCTGGCAGCTTTACTTAGCTTGTGCATGTGCTGTTGGCAGCTTTACTTAGCTTGTGCATGTACTGCTGGCAGCTTTACTTACCTTGTGCGTGTGCACCTGGCAGCTTTACTTAGCCTGTGCATGTGCTCCTGGCAGCTTTACTTAGCTAGAGTCTGTGCTACTGGCAGCTTTACTTAGCTTGTGCATGTGCTCCTGGTAGCTTTACATAGCCTGTGCATGTGCTCCAGGCAGCTTTACTTACCTTGTGCGTGTGCTCCTGGCAGCTTTACTTAGCCTGTGCATGTGCTCCTAGCAGCTTTACTTAGCCTGTGCGCGTGCTCCTGGCAGCTTTACTTAGCCTGTGCGCGTGCTCCTGGCAGCTTTACTTACCTTGTGCGTGTGCTCCTGGCAGCTTTACTTAGCTTGTGCATGTGCTCCAGGCAGCTTTACTTACCTTGTGCGTGTGCTCCTGGCAGCTTTACTTAGCCTGTGCATGTGCTCCTAGCAGCTTTACTTAGCCTGTGCGCGTGCTCCTGGCAGCTTTACTTAGCCTGTGCACGTGCTCCTGGCAGCTTTACTTACCTTGTGCGTGTGCTCCTGGCAGCTTTACTTACCTTGTGCATGTGCTCCTGGCAGCTTTACTTAGCCTGTGCATATGCTCCTGGCAGCTTTACTTACCTTTTGTGTGTGCACCTGGCAGCTTTACTTAGCTTGTGCATGTGCTGCTGGCAGCTTTACTTAGCCTGTGCATGTGCTCCTGGCAGCTTTACTTAGCTTGTGCATGTGCTCCTGGCAGCTTTACTTAGCATGTGCATGTGCTCCTGGCAGCTTTACTTAGCCTGTGCATGTGCTCCTGGTAGCTTTACATAGCCTGTGCATGTGCTGCTGGCAGCTTTACTTAGCCTGTGCATGTGCTCCTTGCAGCTTTACGTAGCCTGTGCGTGTGCTGCTTGCAGCTTTCCTTAACTTGTGCATGTGCTGCTGGCAGCTTTACTTAGCTTGTGCGTGTGCTGTTTGCAGCTTTACTTAGCTTGTGCATGTGCTGCTGGCAGCTTTACTTAGCTTGTGCATGTGCTGTTTGCAGCTTTACTTAGCCTGTGCATGTGCTGCTGGCAGCTTTACTTAGCTAGAGTCTGTGCTACTGGCAGCTTTACTTAGCTTGTGCATGTACTGCTGGCAGCTTTACTTAGCTAGAGTCTGTGCTACTGGCAGCTTTACTTAGCTTGTGCATGTGCTCCTGGCAGCTTTACTTAGCTAGAGTCTGTGCTACTGGCAGCTTTACTTAGCCTGTGCATGTGCTTCTGGTAGCTTTACTTAGCCTGTGCATGTGCTGCTGGCAGCTTTACTTAGCTAGAGTCTGTGCTACTGGCAGCTTTACTTAGCCTGTGCATGTGCTGCTGGCAGCTTTACTTAGCCTGTGCATGTGCTGCTGGCAGCTTTACTTAGCTTGTGCGTGTGCTGCTGGCAGCTTTACTTAGCTTGTGCATGTGCTCCTGGCAGCTTTACTTAGCTTGTGCGTGTGCTGCTGGCAGCTTTACTTAGCTTGTGCGTGTGCTACTGGCAGCTTTACTTAGCTTGTGCGTGTGCTGTTTGC
The DNA here is from genome assembly GCF_027579735.1 of Bombina bombina. NCBI lineage: Eukaryota > Metazoa > Chordata > Amphibia > Anura > Bombinatoridae > Bombina > Bombina bombina. The sequence continues at coordinate 449,647,655 of NC_069499.1, forward strand.
AGCTTTACTTAGCTTGTGCATGTGCTGCTGGCAACTTTACTTAGCTTGTGCATGTGCTGCTGGCAGCTTTACTTAGCTTGTGCATGTGCTGCTGGCAGCTTTACTTAGCCTGTGCATGTGATGCTGGCAGCTTTACATTGCTTGTGTGTGTGCTGCTGGCAGCTTTACTTAGCTTGTGCATGTGCTGTTGGCAGCTTTACTTAGCTTGTGCATGTACTGCTGGCAGCTTTACTTAGCTTGTGCGTGTGCTGCTGGCAGCTTTACTTAGCCTGTGTGTGTGCTGCTGGCAGCTTTACTTAGCTTTTGCATGTGCTGTTGGCAGCTTTACTTAGCTTGTGCATGTACTGCTGGCAGCTTTACTTAGCTTGTGCATGTACTGCTGGCAGCTTTACTTAGCTTGTGCATGTGCTGCTGGCAGCTTTACTTAGCTTGTGCATGTGCTGTTGGCAGCTTTACTTAGCTTGTGCATGTACTGCTGGCAGCTTTACTTAGCTTGTGCGTGTGCTGCTGGCATCTTTACTTAGCTTGTGCATGTGCTGCTGGCAGCTTTATTTATCTTGTGTATGTGCTGCTGGCAGCTTTACTTAGCTTGTGCGTGTGCTGCTGGCAGCTTTACTTAGCTTGTGCGTGTGCTGCTGGCAGCTTTACTTAGCTAGAGTCTGTGCTGCTGCCCTTACCTGTCATTATGTGACCTCTTTATTGTACTGCCATGGACTTCTCGTGACATTGTAACTTATAACTTACCTATCAAACATGTGTGGTGCTTTGTCTCTACATAGTTGTGTCATTTTGCATGATGATTTCATTGTAGTGTCTCGTACGCTAACAAGACACGTGCTAGATTTAAAGGTGCAAAACGTAAAATAACGTTCCCTACATAATACACGGAGCTGTCTAAGGAAGGTGCCTTGCATTAGGTCAGTCTGTCTCTGGGTAGCGCTTGTTGATTGATGACTAAATGTAGTGACAGGTAATGGATATGAAACCCAATCATGTAGCCACCAATCAGCAAGCTCTACCTAAGATGCTGAACCAAAAATAGGCCGGCTTCTAAGCTTACATTCCTGTTTTTTTTTTTTTAAATAAAGATACCAAGAGAATGAAAAAAATGATAATAGGAGTAAATTAGAAAGTTGATTAAAATTGCATGCTCTATCTGAATCATGAAAGAAAAAATGTTTTGTATCCCTTTAACACCACTATATCACTATAGTTTAGTAATCAGCAAGAACAATTGTAGCTAATCATAAGAAAATTTAACTAATATTTACTTATTAATGTGCTATTTTTACTACTAGTCTAGGATTATAAGAATACTGGAAATGTCAAGGTGTGTGTATCTATATATTCTCCATTTCAAAATATTTACTGAGAATTATTTTGTCACTTTTTTTAAGTGAGAGCAATGTATTTACTAATTCTCACTATAACCTGATTTAATTTACATTTAGAATATCTTACAACTAAATTCCCCTTCATAACAAAGCTTTTTTTCTATATATTTTTAGCTATTATAGTGTACAGGTTACCATGGACCTGGAAATGCAGCAAGCTGCTAATGAAATGCATACATGCTGGTCTACACCTTACTGCCTTGGTGCTGGCTATAGTAGCACTAGTGGCTGTGTTTGATTTCCACAATGCCAAGAACATCCCTAACATGTACAGTCTACACAGCTGGGTTGGTCTGACTGTTGTAATCTTATTTTCTTTACAGGTGAGTGTGTTTATCTGATTATGAGAATATATGCTACATTTAACACCTATAATACTCTTATGCAAATGATAATCTTATTAAAACAAACTATTCAATTAAAGGGACAGTCTACAATATCATTTTTATTGTTTAAAAAGATAGATAGTCCATTTATTCCCCAGTTTTGCATAAGCTACACAGTAATATAAATATAAGTTTTACCTCTGTGATTACCTTGTATCTAAGCATCTTCTGATATCCCCAAATCACTCAAAATTTTCTTTATTATCTATTGACTTGCATTTTAGCCAATTAGTGCTGTGTTGTGCTGACTCTTAAAGGGACAGTATACTGTAAAATTGTTTTTCCCTTAATGTGCTTCCAATTACTTTGTTTACCAACTGCAGAGTATAAAAGGTACAAGAATTTTCTTTTTAATGTTTATTTGTTTATATAAAAAAGCTGATTTTGTGTTTTGAAGACACAACCTAATAAAATGGGTTGAGCATGTAGGTATAATCATATCTCATTATACTATATCACATTGTGTACATATACACATGCTAGCGGCCGATTGAGCAGGAGGCAGCATTGCACAAGTATTTCACCAGAAATGCTTGTGCAATGTTAAATGCAGACAGCGTATGCTACAGCGAATCATGTCCGCTCGACCTTTGTTAAATCTACCCCTATATATCCTTTGATGGTGCACTATATCACATTTTTGTTCACTTAAAGTGCTTTTTGTGATTTTCAAGTTACCTATTGTTTGTTTACTATTTGAAGTGTGCTGAAATGTTACAGTATGTTTTTTGTAGTATTTTAAATGGACAGTCCATTATTTCAACTTGCTGTCAAGTAAAGTATACATTACACTGCAGTAGGGTTGCCACCTCAGCCATGTTTTCCTGGACACTTATGAGTTACACATGCTGCAGGGTGTGCAGGAAGGAACATGTATTGTGTTTCTGGACAGCACTATTTATATGCACTCTACAGATTCCTCCCTGCACACCCTGCAGCATGTGTAACTTATAAGTGTTCTGTATTTTAAGGGACGGTTGGCACTGCAGACATATGTATATTTTTTAATCTGAGGTCTGATTTTAGTATATAGTTGACAGGAACATCTGGACAATGGGTCTGATCTGATCTTTTATATAGGCTGCAGGAAAAGGTGTTTAATATGAGTTTTAATATGGGATTAAGACAAACAGGGGCTGCTGGGCTATGGGGTTTTATGATTGTAGTGTATTCTCCCCAAAACCACTGGTTTACAGTATGTATATATATATATATATATATATATATATATATATATATATATATATATATATATATATATATATATATATACTGTATATATTGCATTAACCTGTGTGTATGTCTGTTACCTAAATGCAGACATTTAGCACTTATAACAGGTGTGTATTTGTGTGTATATATATATATATATATATATATATATACTGTATATATTGCATTAACCTGTGTGTATGTCTGTTACCTGAATGCAGACATTTAGCACTTATAACAGGTGTGTATTTGTGTGTATATATATATATATATATATATATATACTGTATATATTGCATTAACCTGTGTGTATGTCTGTTACCTGAATGCAGACATTTAGCACTTATAACAGGTGTGTATTTGTGTGTATATATATATATATATATATATATATATATATACTGTATATATTGCATTAACCTGTGTGTATGTCTGTTACCTGAATGCAGACATTTAGCACTTATAACAGGTGTGTATTTGTGTGTATATATATATATATATATATATATATATATACTGTATATATTGCATTAACCTGTGTGTATGTCTGTTACCTGAATGCAGACATTTAGCACTTATAACAGGTGTGTATTTGTGTGTGTGTATATATATATATATATATATATATATATATATATACAGTATGTGTGGGTGTTATATAGTGATTTAATATTGACTTTGTGCTGTGATGCCAGATAAAGCTTCTTATGGTTCTTTTTTCCAGCTTGTTTTGGGAATCTTGGTCTTCTTACTTCCGTTTGCCTCTGCAAATCTTAGAGCAGCACTGATGCCAATTCACGCATACTCTGGGCTGCTCATCTTTGGGACTGTGATAGCAACAGCTCTTATGGGAATAACTGAGAAACTTATTTTTGCATTGTAAGTATTGATACGTTGTAAGAACTTGAATTGCAATAGATAAATACCCAATGTCATCAACCTTTATTATTAATGGTCTTCTGCTACACATATAGAGTTGTGCACAATTCTTTGAGTATGATTTTCTGAACTATGGGACCTTTTTGCTTTGCGTTAGACACAAAAGGACTATAATTTCTAGAGTGTGCATGGGATCTATTAACATAGAAACAAACAATGATAAGGCCCAGTGAGGTAAATAGACAATTTATTAGGAAAAGTCTAAATTATTCTTGGTTCTGCCACCTTCATAACATATGGAAGCCATACCAAATTGTTAAGTGTGCCAAGAAGCAGCCCACTCTTAGAGAGTGAAGATAGGCTAGGGGTGTCCGTAGTTAACACATACAAGCTCAGAAGAGCATAACATCTAAATAAAATTAACATTTATAATATAATCTATTTAGGCATCAAGCTAAAATCAGATATCATATAATGATATTATCTGCAAACTTAGTTTCACATCCCTGCTCTAATCAAAGAATACTCTGTTTTATTACATGGGCTGACTTTCAAGGGAAATATGGTGATCATGTAATCAGGATAAAAAGTGAAAGTGCAATAAAAAAAAATCTGTGCCATTCTAAAGTACTAGCACCATAATATAATCTATATCAACATCAGGTTAAAACCAGAGTAAGATATCATGATATTAGCTGCATGATTTGTTCAACATCCGTGCTCTAATCAAAGAATACTCTGTTTTATTGCATGGGCTGACTTTCAAGAGAAATATGGTGATCATGTAATCAGGATAAAAAGTAAAAATGCAATAAAAAATTTTGTGCCATTCTATAGTACTAGCACCATAATATAATCTATATCAACATCAGGTTAAAACCAGAGTAAGATATCATGATATTAGCTGCACAATAGGTTCAACATCCCTGCTCTAATCAAAGATAGCACTGTTTTTTTCATACAGGTAGCGAGAGTCCATGATCCATTACTCTTGGGAATGACTCTTCCCTACCTCTAGGAGGAGTCAAAGATTCCCAAATCACAAGGACTCTATAAAACCCCTCCCACCTCACCAGTACCTCAGTCTTGTATTTGCCTCCACTGGAGGTGGTCGAAGAAAGATGTGCATTTAATTCTTCAGAGAGAGGGTTTCTCCGATCGAGTTGAGGCCTGTTTTTCTCAGAGTACAAGTTGCTTGTTGGAGGGATGCATTTTGAGTATTGGAAGCGTGATATATATTTCACATATGGGGATTTAGTTACAAGCCTTTCCATGGGGTTGCAGGGACTTGCCCATTGCCTCTGTCTGTTGGTTTATCGATATACTTCTATTCCAGTTCCTCTGCTGTTTTGTTTCAGCACTGGTCTTGGCTTCCTACTGATTTCCCCCAGTATTAGAATGTTTTTGGGTAAGTACTATATTTTTATTTACTTGGCACTCTATAAGTCGCTTAAAGGGACAGTCAACACAAAAATAGTTTTAACATATATCTATAAAGTTGCCCTAGCTTGTTTTTTCCAAATATATGCCAGTTTTTAACGATAATCCGTTTTCAAGTTAAATCACTTACTTTTCCCCCGGCTGTCGTTTTAAAATGTGTAGCTCCTCCCCTTTTTCGTCATCCGTGACATCATTAAAATCCTGTGTTCCCTGTAATTGTTCTAAAAACAGCCTGTGTATGTGTGATGCAGGGGAAGTCACTCCCCCCACTCCAGAAAGAAATGGAGAGTCTTGTAGTCTGTGAAGAGTTAGCTGCTCCAAGTGTTTGCCCTGTGTATGCTGCAGCCAAATAAAGTTAGGATTGTTACCTGTTATAGTACAGCCTGAAGTTGAGACATGAGGAATTTAACATCTGATGACATTTTTCTTAAACAAGATACAATAACTTTTAGAATTTGCCCTCTCTCATATGTAGGGCTTTATTCTACAGCCTCGAGATTGAAGATGCTGACAGCTCATTGTCTGCTTTCTGTCCATCTACATGTTGCAGTTTGTTCAATTACTTTTATATACAAGTTAGTTTTTAATGATGTCACCTTTATACACTCTATGTCACTCATACACACAGGATGTACATTCCTGCAGTTCGGTGCTTTTTGTGGACCATATGGGCTTGCAAACCTCACTTTGGTCTTTACAGATTATACATTATATATTTGCTGTTGGTTTGGGATTTCTGACAAGGATACATCACATTTTTTAGCGTATGTATAGTCCACTGTATGTATTACATTTCTGATTTTGGTCTGTATATTGGCGTGTTTTAGGTGTCTCTCATGTGTTTATATCATTGATTTACCTAAAGTCCCTGTTCACCTAAATTATGACTATAGCTTATGTATTGGATTAGCTTTATCCATCTCATCCTCGCTAGTACTAATATGGTCCACAAAAAGCACCGAACTGCATGAGTGTACATATCCTGTGTGTATGAGTGACGTAGGCCTAGATTTGGAGTTCGGCGGTAGCCGTCAAAACCAGCGTTAGAGGCTCCTAACGCTGGTTTTGGCCGCCCGCTGGTATTTGGAGTCAGTGATTAAAGGGTCTAACGCTCACTTTTCAGCCGCAACTTTTCCATACCGCAGATCCCCCTACGCCATTTGCGTAGCCTATGTTTTCAATGGGATCTTTATAACGCCGGTATTTAGAGTCGTTTCTGAAGTGAGCGTTAGAGCTCTAACGACAAAATTCCAGCCGCCTGAAAATAGCAGGAGTTAAGAGCTTTCTGGCTAACGCCGGTTCATAAAGCTCTTAACTACTGTACCCTAAAGTACACTAACACCCATAAACTACCTATGTACCCCTAAACCGAGCTCCCCCCACATCGCCGCCACTCGATTAAAATTTTTAACCCCTAATCTGCCGACCGCCACCTACGTTATACTTATGTACCCCTAATCTGCTGCCCCTAACCCCGCCGACCCCTATATTACATTTATTAACCCCTAACCTGCCCCCCACAACGTCGCCGCCAGCTACTTAAAATAATTAACCCCTAATCTTCCAACCGCAAAGCGCCGCCACCTACGTTATCCCTATGTACCCCTAATCTGCTACCCCTAACACCGCCGACCCCTATATAATATTTATTAACCCCTAATCTGCCCCCCTCAACGTCGCCGACACCTGCCTACACTTATTAACCCCTAATCTGCCGAGCGGACCTGAGCGCTACTATAATAAAGTTATTAACCCCTAACCCGCCTCACTAACCCTATCATAAATAGTATTAACCCCTAATCTGCCCTCCCTAACATCGCCGACACCTAACTTCAATTATTAACCCCTAATCTGCCGACCGGAGCTCACCGCTATTCTAATAAATTGATTAACCCCTAAAGCTAAGTCTAACCCTAACACTAACACCCCCCTAACTTAAATATAATTTACATCTAACGAAATAAATTAACTCTTATTAAATAAATGATTCCTATTTAAAGCTAAATACTTACCTGTAAAATAAATCCTAATATAGCTACAATATAAATTATAATTATATTATAGCTATTTTAGGATTAATATTTATTTTACAGGCAACTTGGTATTTATTTTAACCAGGTACAATAGCTATTAAATAGTTAAGAACTATTTAATAGCTAAAATAGTTAAAATAATAACAAAATTACATGTAAAATAAATCCTAACCTAAGATATAATTAAACCTAACACTACCCTATCAATAAAATAATTAAATAAACTACCTACAATTACCTACAATTAACCTAACACTACACTATCAATAAATTAATTAAACACAATTGCTACAAATAAATACAATTAAATAAACTAGCTAAAGTACAAAAAATAAAAAAGAACTAAGTTACAAAAAATAAAAAAATATTTACAAACATAAGAAAAATATTACAACAATTTTAAACTAATTACACCTACTCTAAGCCCCCTAATAAAATAACAAAGCCCCCCAAAATAAAAAATTCCCTACCCTATTCTAAATTAAAAAAGTTACAAGCTCTTTTACCTTACCAGCCCTGAACAGGGCCCTTTGCGGGGCATGCCCCAAGAATTTCAGCTCTTTTGCCTGTAAAAGAATAAATACAATACCCCCCCCCCCCAACATTACAACCCACCACCCACATACCCCTAATCTAACCCAAACCCCCCTTAAATAAACCTAACACTAAGCCCCTGAAGATCTTCCTACCTTGTCTTCACCATCCAGGTATCACCGATCCGTCCTGGCATCCGGTGCTGAAGAGGTCCAGAAGAGGCTCCAAAGTCTTCCTCCTATCCGGCAAGAAGAGGACATCCGGACCGGCAAACATCTTCTCCAAGCGGCATCTTCGATCTTCTTCCATCCGGTGCGGAGCGGGTCCATCTTGAAGCAGGCGACGCGGATCCATCCTCTTCTTCCGATGTCTCCCGACTAATGACGGTTCCTTTAAGGGACGTCATCCAAGATGGCGTCCCTCGAATTCCGATTGGCTGATAGGATTCTATCAGCCAATCGGAATTAAGGTAGGAATTTTCTGATTGGCTGATGGAATCAGCCAATCAGAATCAAGTTCAATCCGATTGGCTGATCCAATCAGCCAATCAGATTGAGCTCGCATTCTATTGGCTGATCGGAACAGCCAATAGAATGCGAGCTCAATCTGATTGGCTGATTGGATCAGCCAATCGGATTGAACTTGATTCTGATTGGCTGATTCCATCAGCCAATCAGAAAATTCCTACCTTAATTCCGATTGGCTGATAGAATCCTATCAGCCAATCGGAATTCGAGGGACGCCATCTTGGATGACGTCCCTTAAAGGAACAGTCATTCGTCGTTCAGTCGTCGGTCCGGATGGATGTTCCGCGCTGGAGGTCTTCAGGATCCTGCCGCTTCGCTCCGGATGGAAGACCATAGAAGATGCCGCCTGGATGATGACTTCAATCGGATGGAAGATCCTCTTCTGCCCCGCTTGGATGAAGACTTTGACCGGATCATGGACCTCTTCAGCCCCCGCTTGGGCTTGGATCAGGACATCGGAGGAGCTCTTCAGGACGGATCGGTGAACCTGGATGGTGAAGACAAGGTAGGAAGATCTTCAGGGGCTTAGTGTTAGGTTTATTTAAGGGGGGTTTGGGTTAGATTAGGGGTATGTGGGTGGTGGGTTGTAATGTTGGGGGGGGGTATTGTATTTATTCTTTTACAGGCAAAAGAGCTGAAATTCTTGGGGCATGCCCCGCAAAGGGCCCTGTTCAGGGCTGGTAAGGTAAAAGAGCTTGTAACTTTTTTAATTTAGAATAGGGTAGGGAATTTTTTATTTTGGGGGGCTTTGTTATTTTATTAGGGGGCTTAGAGTAGGTGTAATTAGTTTAAAATTGTTGTAATATTTTTCTTATGTTTGTAAATATTTTTTTATTTTCTGTAACTTAGTTCTTTTTTATTTTTTGTACTTTAGCTAGTTTATTTAATTGTATTTATTTGTAGGTATTGTGTTTAATTAATTTATTGATAGTGTAGTGTTAGGTTAATTGTAGGTAATTGTAGGTAGTTTATTTAATTATTTTATTGATAGGGTAGTGTTAGGTTTAATTATATCTTAGGTTAGGATTTATTTTACAGGTAAATTTGTTATTATTTTAACTAGGTAACTATTAAATAGTTCTTAACTATTTAATAGCTATTGTACCTGGTTAAAATAATTACAAAGTTGCCTGTAAAATAAATATTAATCCTAAAATAGCTACAATGTAATTATAATTTATATTGTAGCTATATTAGGATTTATTTTACAGGTAAGTATTTAGCTTTAAATAGGAATCATTTATTTAATAAGAGTTAATTTATTTCGTTAGATAAAAATTATATTTAACTTAGGGGGGTGTTAGTGTTAGGGTTAGACTTAGCTTTAGGGGTTAATCCATTTATTAGAATAGCGGTGAGCTCCGCTCGGAAGATTAGGGGTTAATAATTGAAGGTAGGTGTCGGCGATGTTAGGAAAGGCAGATTAGGGGTTAATACTATTTATGATAGGGTTAGTGAGGCGGATTAGGGGTTAATAACTTTATTATAGTAGCGCTCAGGTCCGCTCGGCAGATTAGGGGTTAATAAGTGTAGGCAGGTGTCGGCGACGTTGAGGGGGGCAGATTAGGGGTTAATAAATATAATATAGGGGTCGGCGATGTTAGGGGCAGCAGATTAGGGGTACATAGGGATAATGTAAGTAGCGGCGGTTTACGGAGCGGCAGATTAGGGGTTAATAATAATATGCAGGGGTCAGCGATAGCGGGGGCGGCAGATTAGGGGTTAATAAGTGTAAGGTTAGGGGTGTTTAGACTCGGGGTACATGTTAGAGTGTTAGGTGCAGACGTAGGAAGTGTTTCCCCATAGGAAACAATGGGGCTGCGTTAGGAGCTGAACGCTGCTTTTTTGCAGGTGTTAGTTTTTTTTTCAGCTCAAACAGCCCCATTGTTTCCTATGGGAGAATCGTGCACGAGCACGTTTTTGAGGCCGGCCGCGTCCGTAAGCAACTCTGGTATCGAGAGTTGCATTTGCGGTACAAATGCTCTACGCTCCTTTTTTGGAGCCTAACGCAGCATTTGTTTGAACTCTCGATACCAGAGTTAATTTTATGGTGCGGCCAGAAAAAAGCCTGCGGAGCGTTAACAGCCCTTTTACCGCCAAACTCCAAATCTAGGCCAGAGTGTATAAATGTGACATTAAAAACTAACTTATATATAAAAGGAATTGAACAAACTGCAACATGTAGATGTACTGAAAACAGACAATGAGTTGTCAGCATCTTCAATCTCAAGGCTGTGGAATAAAGCCCTACATATGAGAAAGGGCAAATTCTAAAAATTATTGTATCTTGTTTAAGAAAAATGTCATCAGATGTTTAATTGCTCAGGTCTCAACTTCAGGCTGTACTATAACAGGTAACAATCCTAACTTTATTTGGCTGCAGCATACACAGGGCAAACACTTGGAGCAGCTAACTCTTCACAGACTGCAAGACTCTCCGTTTCTTTCTGGAGTGGGGGGGGGGGAGTGACTTCCCCTGCATCACACATACACAGGCTGTTTTTGTTCCTGGGTGAAAAAGTGGCTTGAGTACAATAGGCACATTGCGTATGCCCGAAAAACGGTTACGAGTAACTTAGAACAATTACAGGGAACACAGGATTTTAATGATGTCACGGATGACGAAAAAGGTGTGGAGCTACACAGACATTTTAAAACGACAGCCAGGGAAAAGTGATTTAACTTGAAAACGGATTATCGTTAAAAACTGGCATATATTTGGAAAAAAGCTAGGGCAACTTTATAGATATATGTTAAAACTATTTTTGTGTTGACTGTCCCTTTTAAGTTATCACTATATATATTGTTATATATGTACATAGCCGTGGGACAGTTATATTTACGTTGTTATTTGGTATTTTCCTCTTTAAAATAATATGGAAAATTATTCAGCTTTTTCAAGCGCATATTTTGATGCACACTAGTCACGTGCATACATTTTTTGATGCACGTTGATGCACACCGGCCATCGGGTCTGTGTGCGTCGGCGTGATAGTGTGCGTAATTTTCTATTATAAATTATGTAAGTTTGATACACACCTCACTTTACAATTGTGCTGCCTGGATGCAAGGTAGTCACATGACTAAGAGCCTACTGTAGGGAAACGTTGTCCTTTTTCCCATTATATTTAGGCAATAAAGAGGTTTTTATCATTATTTTTGACAAGAGGCTGGATTCCATTGTTTTTCTTTATTTTTTTGCAGTTATAGAGTCTTATAATTCTTTCTCTAAATCTGCCTTTGAAGCTGGGTCATTTTCTACCAGTGTTAAATGTTTATTTTGTTATGCTAAGGTATTTCCCTCGGCAATCTTATGCAATAAATGTTTTAATGCATTCTCGCCACTTCTACTACTGTTCTTGCTTCAAAGGGTATTATTGCTCCTTCTATTTTGTTCCTTAGAGAAGAAAATCTACTTTTTCTCCTGGAATTAAGAACTTCATGTGAACAACAGTGCTGAAATGTTGGTGACCATGGCTCTTTCAGCTAAGCGTAACACGTCATTTCAGAATTTACCTTCTACTAGTTCTTAGCCTGCTAAGGTTACTGTTTCTAGTTATGAGGCTGCTGTGTCCTTAGAGGGGGTGGTTTTCTCTGTTGAGTCTTTCTCTAATATTTAAACTGAAACATCCTATCATTCACTTTATGTTGAGCATATTTGTTCTCTTTTTAAGGGAATTTTGCTTACTTACTTTAGAGGTTAAAAACGCTAAATTATCACACTCCCGCAAATGTGCAAATTTGCTCGTTTGCAGGCGTGCGATAATTAATCAGCCATTACAAGTGGCTGGTAATTGCTACTGTGAGCTCGCAATTAGCACTTATATCAGATCTCTGGTTAATTTTATAAATGTGCCTCAAATGCCCACAAAATACAGTCTAACATATTTTATTGAAAATAAAGATAGCAGCATCTTTATTGTTTAATAAAATTACTGCACTAGGCAATATATTTTGGGCTAAAATTGTCGGGAATGGGGTGTTAGAAAAAGAAACGGCACTGAAAAGTACATTTACAATGTGGTCTATTAGAACTGTGTGCTCCCTGTAAATATATATGTGTTTCTATACATATATATTTATGTGTTAATATGTGTAATTGTGTATATACACATTTTAACACATAAATATATGTTTATAATCATATACATATATAATGAAAATTGCTGCCCATCGCTGCGCTACTTACCCCCTTCGCTGTGCTGAAGTTCTGATGCAGCCTATGGAAGCGCTCACTCTTGACTCAAGCGCAATGCTTCCTAGAAATGAGAATGCTGGTATTATACAGTGGAGCGGAAATATCGTTTTCATGTTTTTTAAACCCTTGGTTAGATCCATTGATTTGTTTCTTGTCCCTGTTGCAGTTTGTGAGATTATATTCAGAGTTTGGACTAAGCCATGTATACCTTTTATTAAATTTCTTCTGCAACGTTTAAGAATGTGTATCCTTTTCTGGCTTCTATTATTGAGCTTTGGGAAGCTATTCCCAAAGTGGTTGGGCCGTTATATCTCTGGCTAAATGTACTACCATTATTTTGGAAAATTGTTCTTCCCTTATAGTCCCTTTAGATAGGAAGTTATAATCTTTCTTTAGGAGGGCTTATTTGCAAGCAAGTTATATTTTCAGTTCAGTAATATCTATTGCTGATGTGGCTGTTGCGTTATCTTTTGGATATATAGTCTTTCTGGGCAGTTTTCTTATGTTTCTGAGTGAATTTTTCTTAATTCTTTTTATGTTGTTTAAATATGCAAATGCTATCTTTTTTTTTTTTTTTTTTTACAGGGAAAGATTTTATTTGGTTTTGGTTTGTTTTCCATTATTTCTACGGTGTCTGGAGATTAAGGAGCTTTTCTTCATCAGGACAAGAAGTCCAAGGGTGTACCTAAAGCTCAGATTTCTGTTTTGCCTTGTCCCTTTCGTCATAACAGGGCTCAGAAATCGTTTTCCTTTGCCCAATATCAGAGTTCCTCTGGTTATATCTGGAAATAAATAGAATAGCATTTGCAAAAAAAAATAAAGCCTCTGCTTGCAAGGCTGCAAAGCTATATACCAGGCCAATCTATATGCTGTGAAATATGCTGACAGGAACAGTGGCCATTAGTTTATCTGGAACAGGTCTGATCAGTCAAACAAATCTTCTCCCCCTTCCAAGTCTGCATGTAGGTCCGGCCCCTGATCCAGAGACTCTGATAGGGGGTAGGTTGCATCTCTTTCAGGTAGCTTGGTTTTAGTCTGTTCAGGTTCCTTGGGTTCTTAACATAGTCTTAAGGATATCGAAAACGTTTCATATCAAGGCCTCCCAAAGGAAGGTTTTTTTCTGTCCTGTTCCTTGGAAAATTGTAAAGGCTCAGGTAGATGGGAACTGCAACCTATTCATTGTTCCAAAGAAGGAGGGAACTTTCAGGTAAATTCTGATCTAGAAATTCTGAACAAGTTTCTTAAGTTCCTACTTTTGAAATGGAAACTATTCAGACTATTCTGCGAGGTCATTCGAATTTTAGGATTCTTACCTTTTATGTTATGTTCTTATTTCAGGAACATTATCGGTTTCTGAGGTTTGTATTTTTGGATGAGCATTTTCAAAAATTTTGCAGATTTTGCAGGTTCCTCCTTTTGAGCCTATGGGGCCGATTTATTAATGTGCGGGCAGACATGATCGACTGTAGCGGATCATGTGTGCCCCACATCGATAAATGCCAACATAATACGCTGTCGGCACTTATCATTGCACAAGCATTTCTCATGAAATGCTTGGGCAATACCGCCCCCTGCACATTCATTGCTGTCCGCCACCTTCTTAGCTTATGTTTCTGTCAAGTCTTAAGGCTTGCGTGGAAACAGCAGCATTCGCTGCTTCTTAAATCGTTCCCTATGCATCAGGTGTATATTAAACTTGATCTGCTAGAAGAGTTTTTACTCTTTCTTGTGTTTCCTGACAATATAAATTGGGACATTGTTGTTCTTTCTTTAGGTATAATTCCTAAGAATCATTTAGAAAGATCTCTTCATGTTTTGGATTCTGTTAGAGCTTTGTAGTGTTATGTAGATGCTACTAAGGATTTCAGACAAACATTTTGATTGTTTGTTCTTTTCTCCAGTTCTATGAAAAGGCTGAAATTTCTGCTGTTTCTTTGGCTTCTTGATTGAAGCTTCTGATTCATATAGCTTTCTTGAAGGCAGGTTTGCCTCCACCTAGATGTATTTCTGTTCATTCTACCAGTTCAGTCACCACTTTTTTTTTTTTTTTAATATATTTTTTATTGAGGACAACATACATACATCATATATAGAATCAGTGGCGTAGCGTGGGGGGGGCACAGGGGCGGTTGCCCCGGGCGCATAATTATGGGGGGCGCAAAGCCTCCACCAGATAGTAGACTGTGACAGTCAGTCCCAGACTCCAGCGGCGCTTTGACAACTTGGCAGGCAAAGGGAACAGGGAGGATAAACATTCTAACAGGTGCCCTGCTGTTCTCTCTTGAGTCTTAAGCAAGTGTGAACTTCAATTGTCAGTCAGTGTTGTCTGTGAGTCTGTGCCGCCTGTAAGTGTAATCCGACTCTGTCCGAACGTTACCTGCTGACTAGCGTTACGGTTTACGTCACTAGTTAGCACGTCGGGTCCCGACTCCTCCCACTCCTAGCGCACAGGTCAGGAGGGACCAAGGGAGCAAGAAGTGGAGGAAGACTGTCTCTAGCGCGTTGTGCCCGCCCGTGACTTTAAAAGGTAAGTAATGTGGGAGCCTGGAGGAGAGGATAAAGGGATGTTGGTGGCTATATTGACTACAAGTTATCACTAGCTCACAATGCAGCCATTAAACATGCTAAGAGGAATGGAATGTTAACCCGGTCCAGCCCAGGAACACCCTGAAATTTGCAAACACTCAGACTGAAAATTGTCTGATCAATATGACGCACTGCATTAGGAACTCTTGATTACAAGCATCTCTTCTCATGTCATTACAGCTGAGCCTTGGCCCTGCCTTGTGTATACGTGCTGCCCTGCACTCTGTGGGGCCTAGTTATCAAGCCGTCAACCTCAAATACGCTGCGTATTCCGCAGCGTATTTGTGGCGAGGCTGATACGCCTTAGTTATCAAAGGCTCGAGACCGGCAAAAGTAGAATTTTGTGACGTAAGCATCGATCCGCCGGACTCAGTCCGACACAGATCGATTCTTACGTCACTCCAGATGTTCCGCACACAAGTGCGGCACATTCTCACTACTTTTGCTAGCTATCAAAAAACTAGCAGGTACGCTCGGCACTTTTACGGCCCAGCGTACCTGGTTTTCAAAGCGCCAGCCTGGAGGCGGCGGATCCCATAGGAATCAATGGGAGTCTGACCATAGCGAAAGTACAAGTTCGCTGCTGACAGACATCCCATTGATTTCTATGGGAGCTGTCTACACCTAACACCCTAACATGTACCCCGAGTCTAAACACCACTAATCTGACCCCCCCTACACCGCCGCAACTAAATAAAGTTATTACCCCCTAAACCGCCGCTCCCGGAGCCCACCGCAAGCTACTCTATACATATTAACCCCTAAACCGCCGCTCCCGGAGCCCACCGCAACTATAATAAATGTATTAACCCCTAAACCGCCGCTCCCTGAACCCGCCGCAACCTATATTAAATGTATTAACCCCTATCCTGCCCCCCCTACACCGTCGCCACCTATAATACATTTATTAACCCCTAATCTGCCCCCCCTACACCGTCGCCACCTATAATAAATTTATTAACCCCTATCCTGCCCCCCACTACGCCGCCGCCACTGTAATAAAATTATTAACCCCTAAACCTAACCCTAACCCTAACGCCCCCTAACTTAAATATTAATTAAATAAATCTAAATAAATTAACTCTTATTAACTAAATGAATCCTATTTAAAACTAAATACTTACCTTTAAAATAAACCCTAATATAGCTACAATATAAATAATAATTATATTCTAGCTATCTTAGGATTTATTTTTATTTTACAGGTACCTTTCAATTTATTTTAACCATGTACAATAGCTATTAAATAGTTATTAACTATTTAATAGCTTACCTAGCTAAAATAAAGAGAAATCTACCTGTGAAATAAATCCTAACCTAAGTTACAATTACACCTAACACTACACTATACTTTAATAAATTATTCCTATTTAAAAATAAATACTTACCTGTAAAATAAACCCTAAGATAGCTACAATGTAATTAATAATTATATTATAGCTATCTTAGGATTTATATTTATTTTACAGGTAACTTTGTATTTATTTTAGCTAGTTAGAATAGTTATTAAATAGTTATTAACTATTTAATAACTACCTAGCTAAAAGAAATACAAAATTACCTGTAAAATAAATCCTAACTTAAGTTACAATTAAACCTAATACTACACTATCATTAAATTAACTAAATAAACTACCTACAAATAACTACAATGAAATACAATTACATAAACTAACTAAAGTACAAAAAATAAAAAAAGCTAAGTTACAAAAAATAAAAAATTAAGTTACAAACATGTTAAAAATATTACAACAATTTTAAGCTACTTACACCTAATCTAAGCCCCCTAATAAAATAACAAACCCCCCCAAAATAAAAAAAATCCCTACCCTATTCTAAATTACATAAATTTCAAAGCTCTTTTACCTTACCAGCCCTTAAAAGGGCCATTTGTGGGGGCATGCCCCAAAAAGTTCAGCTCTTTTGCCTGTAAAATAAAAATACAACCCCCCCCCAACATTAAAACCCACCACCCACATACCCCTAATCTAACCCAAACCCCCCTTACAAAAACCTAACACTAATCCCCTGAAGATCATCCTACCTTGAGTCGTCTTCACTCAGCCGAGCCACCGATGGAACTGAAGAGGACATCCGGAGCGGAAGAAGTTAATCCTCCAAGCGGCGCTGAAGAAATCTTCCATCCGATGAAGTCATCATCCAGGCGGCGCTGAAGAAGTCTTCGATCCGGCCGATGTCATCTTCAAAGAGGCGCTGAAGAGGTCTTCTATCCGGGCGAAGTCATCTTCCAAGCCGGGTCTTGAATCTTCCTTCCGCCGACGCGGAACCACCTTCTTCACCGATGGACTACGACGAATGACGGCTCCTTTAAGGGACGTCATCCAAGATGGCGTCCCCTCAATTCCGATTGGCTGATAGGATTCTATCAGCCAATCGGAATTAAGGTAGGAAAATCTGATTGGCTGATGGAATCAGCCAATCAGATTCAAGTTCAATCCGATTGGCTGATCCAATCAGCCAATCAGATTGAGCTCGCATTCTATTGGCTGATCGGAACAGCCAATAGAATGCGAGCTCAATCTGATTGGCTGATTCCATCAGCCAATCAGATTTTCCTACCTTAATTCCGATTGGCTGATAGAATCCTATCAGCCAATCGGAATTGAGGGGACGCCATCTTGGATGACGTCCCTTAAAGGAGCCGTCATTCGTCGTAGTCCGTCGGTGAAGAAGGTGGTTCCGCGTCGGCGGAAGGAAGATTCAAGACCCGGCTTGGAATATGACTTCGCCCGGATAGAAGACCTCTTCAGCGCCTCTTTGAAGATGACATCGGCCGGATCGAAGACTTCTTCAGCGCCGCCTGGATGATGACTTCATCGGATGGAAGATTTCTTCAGCGCCGCTTGGAGGATTAACTTCTTCCGCTCCGGATGTCCTCTTCAGTTCCATCGGAGGCTCGGCTGAGTGAAGACGACTCAAGGTAGGATGATCTTCAGGGGATTAGTATTAGGTTTTTGTAAGGGGGGTTTGGGTTAGATTAGGGGTATGTGGGTGGTGGGTTTTAATGTTGGGGGGGGGTTGTATTTTTATTTTACAGGCAAAAGAGCTGAACTTTTTGGGGCATGCCCCCACAAATGGCCCTTTTAAGGGCTGGTAAGGTAAAAGAGCTTTGAAATTTATGTAATTTAGAATAGGGTAGGGATTTTTTTTATTTTGGGGGGGTTTGTTATTTTATTAGGGGGCTTAGATTAGGTGTAAGTAGCTTAAAATTGTTGTAATATTTTTAACATGTTTGTAACTTAATTTTTTATTTTTTGTAACTTAGCTTTTTTTATTTTTTGTACTTTAGTTAGTTTATGTAATTGTATTTCATTGTAGTTCTTTGTAGGTAGTTTATTTAGTTAATTTAATGATAGTGTAGTATTAGGTTTAATTGTAACTTAAGTTAGGATTTATTTTACAGGTAATTTTATATTTCTTTTAGCTAGGTAGTTATTAAATAGTTAATAACTATTTAATAACTATTCTAACTAGC
The DNA here is from genome assembly GCF_027579735.1 of Bombina bombina. NCBI lineage: Eukaryota > Metazoa > Chordata > Amphibia > Anura > Bombinatoridae > Bombina > Bombina bombina. The sequence continues at coordinate 449,666,340 of NC_069499.1, forward strand.
TAAAATAAATACAAAGTTACCTGTAAAATAAATATAAATCCTAAGATAGCTAGAATATAATTATTAATTATATTGTAGCTATCTTAGGGTTTATTTTACAGGTAAGTATTTAGTTTAAATAGGAATAATTTATTAAAGTATAGTGTAGTGTTAGGTGTAATTGTAACTTAGGTTAGGATTTATTTCACAGGTACATTTCTCTTTATTTTAGCTAGGTAAGCTATTAAATAGTTAATAACTATTTAATAGTTATTGTACATGGTTAAAATAAATTGAAAGGTACCTGTAAAATAAAAATAAATCCTAAGATAGCTAGAATATAATTATTATTTATATTGTAGCTATATTAGGGTTTATTTTAAAGGTAAGTATTTAGTTTTAAATAGGATTCATTTAGTTAATAAGAGTTAATTTATTTAGATTTATTTAATTAATATTTAAGTTAGGGGGGCGTTATGGTTAGGGTTAGACTTAGGTTTAGGGGTTAATCATTTTATTACAGTGGCGGCGGCGTAGTGGGGGGCAGGATAGGGGTTAATAAATTTATTATAGGTTGCGGCGGGTTCATGGAGCGGCGGTTTAGGGGTTAAACTATTTATTTAGTTGCGGAGAGGTGCGGGATCAGCAGGATAGGGGTTAATAATTTTATAATAGAGGGCGACGGTATAGGGGGGGCAGGATAGGGGTTACTAGGTATAATGTAGGTGGCAGCGGTGTCCGGGAGCGGCGGTTTAGGGGTTAATACATTTATCAAAGTTGCGGCAGGGTCTAGGAGCGGCGGTTTAGGGGTTAGTAACTTTATTGAGTTGCGGGGGCCTCCGGGGGCGCCGGTATAGGGGGTAGAACAGTGCAGTTTAGTGTGAGTGCTTAGTGACAGGCTAGCAATAAAGCTGGGAAAAAGCCGAAGGGCAGCGAGATCGGATGAGTGATAACTGTCACAGTCCGCTGCTCATCGCCCCGCGGCTTTTTGACAGCTTTATTTGATAACTTAGGCGTATTTTTTCAGGTCCGCGGCGGCGAAGGTAGGCGAGCTTAGGCGGACGTATTGGGCCGGCGAAGCCAGAAAAGTAGACGGCTTGATAACTAGCCCCCTGTAACTTCATTATAACTTTTACATGCTATGGCTGATAGGGATAGGAGATAAAGGGATGTCGGTGGCTATATTGACTACAAATTGTAACTATCACTATCTCACAATGCAGGATTAAACATGCAAAGAGGAATGTTAACACAGTCCAGCCCAGGAACACCCTGAAATTTGCAAACACTCAGACTGAAAATTGTTTGATCAATGTGACGCACTGACTGCATTGGGAACCCTTGATTACAACAAGCATCTCTTCTCATGTCATTCAGCTGAGCCTTGGCCCTTGGGTATACGTGCTGCCCTGCACTATGTAACTCATAGTATTATTAGTATTATCATTTAGATATGCGCAATTAGCGTAAGAATTGCGCATGTGCAGTCCATAGCAATGAGTGAGTTGAGAGCACGGGAGCGTGCAGGTCCGATTTCACATGGGGCGCATGGTGAGCTGATGATTGGCTAAAACCGATGTCAATCACAGCTGCCCCTGTGAAATATATAGAGGGAGGCAGATTATTAGACTGTACGGTTACCCTAATAAAAACGGAATAACAAAGTAAAAAAAGTTTATTTTTTAAATATAAGCACATCGATCTGCTAGTTAAAGTAAGAGCATCTAGAATATGTTTTGCAATACATACGAATTTACCATCACTTTAAGCGTATATATATGGAGATCCGGTAACAGATGCTTGTATTGTGGTTGTAGCATAACATTCCATTAGGTAGTAAAATGGTGCTCTTTCAAGTATATCTAGTAGCCGTTTTTCAAGATTCTCCATGGTTAACGCAATGTGGTGTGCATTATGATAGTATTCTCCTTGCTCCTTTCTGCTATTTATCAGAGATGTTGTGCGCTGTAAGGTTATGTATTCAGGGTTAATTTCTTAAATACAGATGTGTCCAGTTTCGGCTGAAGACCTCGGGTTACCGAGGGGGGTAGCGCTGCCTATTATGCGCCGCCGCCCTAAGCCTCAGTTGTCCTAAGCCTCACTCCGACTTTAAAAAAAACTGCTGATATCATGTAAAGTGTTAAGCTATGGAGTAGCACAATTGTGGAGCTTGCTAATGACTGATTTTTGCTGTTGGATGGCTCTGATATCGGCTGATTTTTCAGAGTTTCGGTCAGAGCTATGGGAATGTGCGACCAGTCAAGAACGCAGTTCGGACATGCACCCTTTTAGAATGTTTTATCTGTGGACCAAATTTGCAAGGCAGCTACTTGGTCTTCTTTGCATATTTTTTCTACCACGTTTGATGTTTTTGCTTCTTCTGAGGCAGACTTTAGTAGGTTGTCATTCAGGCAGTTGTCTCTGGTTGGTTTGTTTATGCCTGTTGGTTATTTTTAAATTGCCTTTTTAAGATCTATTGGGGTTGTAGATTTAGCTTCATTACCAGGGATAATGGATTGTGCACTCTTACCACCTGCATGAAAGAAAAAATAATTTATGCTGACCTGATAAATTAATTTATTTAATGGTGGTGAGAGTCTACGAGACTCCACCATATATTTTCTGGTTGTTTTTTCTTCTATTTTTTTGTTGCGTACATCTTTTTTCCTTGCTACTATTTTTTTTTTTTGCTCTTATTAATTTTCCTTCCTCTTTGTGCTCGGCTATATGTTAGACTGAGGTACTGGTGAAAAGAGAGGGCTTTTATAGAGTTCTTGGGGTTTGGGAATCTCTTAGTGGTAGAGAAGAGTAATTCCCAGGAATAATGGATCGTGGACTTTCACCACCATGAAAGAAATTCATTTATCAGGTAAGCATTCATTACGTTTTATTATATGGGCTGACTTTCAAGGGAAAGATGGTGATCATGTAATTGGGATAAAAGTTGAAAGTGCAATAAAAAGATCTGTGCCCTTCTTTCCCTATCTTGCATTTACAAAAGGCTATAAACAACTTTGATAAATGTTTATCTTAAAGAGGCAGTAAAGTCAAAATTACATTTAAAATGATTCAAAAGAGCATACAATATTAAGCACCTTTCTATTTACTTTGATCTTCAATTTTGCTTAGTTGGTATTAATCAGTAACCCTATGTGAGTTCAGGAGCCTGCACATGAGTTTGCAACTATGTCTAACATTGCTATAAACATTTTTGCAAACACTATAGCCAGATGGCTAAAGACACATGAATGCTCCTTAGCTCACCTAGGACACCTCATTAAAAAAGAATACCAAGAGAACTAAGCAAAATTGATAATAGAAGTACATTATAAAGATGCTTAAAATTGCATGCTCATTTAAGTTTGACTTTACTGTCCCTTTAACTCTTAAAGGGTACGTCGCTGGTCTTTTAATAGGGTTTGCATTACTAATAGCAAGGTCTTGCTGCTTGCGCTATTAGCAAGGAAACCCTTAACGACTGGCAAAGTACATGGTGCAACGTGGTCATTAAGGGGTTAAATATATTGGTTATGTAGACTAAAATATAGTATAGCAACTATAAAGTCAGTTGCTCGGTTTTAGATAGCACTTATGACATATCATATTAAAATAAATGATCAAAAAAAGATATATAGAAGTTCTGTAAAATATTTCAATAACTGGAATAACTCCATACAAAGACTCCAGGTATTTATAATCCTGTAACAGATTATGTCCCCTAGATATATACACATTCATATACATATTGAGTATTATGTAAATTTGAGAATTTGGGTTTGAACAAACAAGTTTGGATACTATGAAAAAAATATTTATATCTGTGTAATTTTTAGTAAAAATAGTGGTAAAGGTCTATCTGCTAAATTTCTAATTCCCTAAACGTATTTTTTTTTCTTTCTTAGGAAAGATCCAGCATACAGCAAGCTTCCACCAGAGGCGATCTTTGTGAACACTCTGGGAGTGCTTATATTTGTATTTGGCGCTTTGGTGATTTGGATGACGACTCAGCCAGCTTGGAAGCGCCCCCCAGAACAAAATTTAAAAACTCTGCGCCCTGAGGGAGGCACCCCAGAGGGCACAGAGGATGGCTCCACAGACTACAGCAATACTGAGAAGTCTGATGTGGAACTAAACAGTGAAGCAGCAAGGAAAAGAAACCTGAAACTGGACGATGCAGGTCAAAGGGCAACTATGTAAAAACTGCAGAATTTACAAAACCATGGAAATGAATCAATGACTCATGGTTAAGTGTCACTACTTTCAATTTGTCTCTCCACATTTCTCCAAGAGGTTTCATTCGCTTTAAATTGGTACAGTGATGTGGTTTCAAAAAGTCATCATGAGGGACTAGAGCAGAAATCTTCAGTACATTCACAACTTCATATTGCCAAGTCTAATAATAAACAAAATGTCATATTGTACAACGCTTCCAAAAGATATTTTCTCTAGAGAAAAACTATTATTTTAAAATTACTGTAAGTGTATTCTCCTATAGTGTCTGGTTTTAATTCACAACAAAATTGGACATTTTATTTTCTATATACCATATTTCCATAAGTGCATTGAACATCTTGTTCACAAAATAAATACATTACAGAGAAATGTTATTGTTGATATTACATCAATATGGCTATATCCACTCTCTTCCTTTTCCCGGTTTTTATAATGCATTTTACGGGACTTTAAACTCAACATTTAATATCTCAGTATAAAGTTTACAGTAATTAAGGAAAATAAAACTAAATTGTAAAAGATATTCATTATATATTTTGCCTGATTTTTGTTAGTATTGACTGCATTGTTTTGCAAAAAAGGGTCGGCATCTAAACTTACATTCTTGCTTTTCAAATAAAGATACCAAAAGAATGAAGAACATTTGATAATCTAATGAATCTAATAAGGGAAGGGCATGTAGCAGGGTTAGCATTGAGAAATCTGCAATGTGTATTTGCAGTTCTGAGAATTAGAAAATCAATTTTCATAACTAAATTAAATTTGGCAAAATAAAATAAATAAAGTATATTGCAAAGTTGTTATGTAAAGTTGTTTTACTGCTCTCAACTAAACATTTTATAATACAGTTTCCAGGTGTTAATTGTCCCTTTCAATATTATGAAATTTGTCTGAGCCTGCAACATTCTACTCTCTGGGTATTCAGAGTATGAGCCAATTTTCATCTTTAATTGGCCACAGCAAAATATGGAATCCACCAGGATTGTCAAGAAGAGTATTGCTGATCTGCCTTTGATTTTCAAAACCTTTTCAATTGTACAAACAAAATGACAGTGTTAATTGATTTCAAAATATTCAAAACTTTGCATTTCAGTGTTTTATTGCTGATGTTGTGAAATGAATATCCCTTTTAAGACTAAAGTTATAGTTGCTATATAAATAAAAAAACAAGTAAGCATTAGTCAAAATATAGTTATAGTAGAAAAGCTGTAATTAAAGGAATATTTGCAGAGCACAATTAGTTAAAGGGACACTGAACTCAGTTTTTTTCTTTCGTGATTCAGATAGAGCATGACATTTGAAGCAAATTTCTAATTTACTCCTATTATCAAATTTTCTTCATTCTCTTGGTATCTTTATTTGAAGTGCAAGAATGTAAGTTTAGATGCCGGCCCATTTTTGGTGAACATCCTGGGTTGTTCTTGCAGATTGGTGGATAAATTCATCCACCAAAGAAAAAGTGCTGTCCAGAGTCCTAAAACAAAAAAAAAACTTAGATGCCTTCTTTTTCAAATAAAGATATCAAGAAAGAAAAAAATTTGGGTTCAGTATCCCTTTAAAAATTTTTAGTTTGTGATTCAGATAGAGCATGCAATTTTAAGCAACTTTCTAATTTACTCCTATTATCATTTTTTATTCGTTCTCTTGCTATCTTTATTTGAAAAAGAAGGCATCAAAGCTAAGGAGCCAGCCAATTTTTGGTTCAGTACCCTGGACAGCACTTGTTTATTGGTGGGTGAATGTATCCACCAATCAGCAAGAACAACCCAGGTTGTTCACCAAAAATGGGCCGGCATCTAAACTTACATTCTTGCTTTTCAAATAAAGATACCAAAAGCATGAAGAAAATGTGATAATCGGAGTACATTAGAAAGTTGCTTAAAATTCCATGCTTTATCTGAATCACAAAAGAAAAAAAATTGGGTTCAGTGTCCCTTTAATGTTGAATGATGTAGGATATGTGTTTGTAGAGGTATTTAGATTTTCTGATGCTTTACAGAAGTGTCTTTAATCTGCTTTCTTGAAAGGAGTTTGTGTGAATATCTATAAATAATCATAGAAGAAGGTAATATCTATACTGTACAGAGAGTGTGATACATGTGAAAGGAAATCATACAGATTGTGTTTAAGTAGATGTGTAAATTTGGTTCTTTTTTAATCTTAGGATAAATTCTGTCCCAGACAAACAAAATATATCAACACAGCTCTACATACAATTAATGTAGGATTCATATGAAAACTGTTGATATAATGAATCTTTTAAATAGGATATATTTTCTCCCTGGTCAGAAATAGTTCAAAAGGTAACACCAGCATAATGTATAACTTGAAACACTTTTTTTTATGTAACCAGAAATAAAGTGTTACAAGTTATACATTGTGCTGGTGTTACCTTTTGAGCTAGTGTGAACAGGGGTTTTGAGCTTGCCCCTAACACTGTGCACTTATTCACACTGTAGTGCTGTATTCCGCTGGACTGTTTAGCTGGTCAGAAATAGTAGTATGGGTTAAAGAATGCCCACCTTTTTTGGAAGTACCCTTAAAGGTTATTTACCTTATGTAGCAGTACTAAGAAAAAATAAAGAAATAAATACCTATTAAAAACATCTACCCATTTTATCTTGAAAAAATTGCTTTGCCTCTATATACCAAGGCAATCTATTACCAGGGAGCTCCCTCACCCTAAATACTTACACTGTTCTTCAAATAAATTGTCACTACAATGGAGCAATTGTGACAGACTACAAAATATCATATATTGACTGTCCTAAAAAATATCCAGATGTTTAAATACATTGAACCAATACCCCTTGTTAAAGGGATAGTCTAGTCAAAATTAAACTTTCATGATTCAGATAGAGCATGCAATTTTTAGCAACTTTCTAATTTACTCCTATTATTAATTTTCTTTGTTCTCTTGGTATCTTTAGTTAAAAAAAGTTAGAATGTAAGCTTAGGAGCCGGCTCATCTTTGGTTCAGCACCTGGGTAGCGCTTGCTGATTGGTGTCTAAATGTAGCCACCAATCAGCAAGCGCTACAGAGGTGCTGAGCCAAAAACGGGTCGGCTCCTAAGCTTACATTCTTGCTTTTTCAAATAAAGATACAAAGCGAACAAAGTAAAATTGATAATAGGAGTAAATTAGAACTTTGCTTAAAATTGCATGCTCTATCTGAATTTAATTTTGACTAGACTATCCCTTTAAATCCATTATGCGAAGAACATAAAAATATGCATTTTAACTCTGTCATCAGACCTTTACTTCATACTATTTGTAATGTAATGATTAGGAAGAAAACAAACACAGCGTCACTCTATTTCTGCTTTTTAGTATCCAATACATCAGTACTGCTTCCTTTTTTTGCTATGTATATTCCTGTATATTCCGCACAGCTAGTACTGTCACAGCCAGTGACGTCAGGTTGTTGGCTAGACTGCTCTACAGCTGGCTAGGGAGTGTAGGAAAATAGTAAGCAGTATGGGGAAGGAAAAATAAAGTAGTATCACATAGCTCATAACAGGAAATAACACTAGCAAGTTCACGCTCAATTTTAACAATTTTAAGCTGCCAAAAAAGATATAATATATTCATATTAAAAAAATACATAAATTTAAAACAGCAGATTTCAAATGTTTTAATTTTTTATATGGAGGTGGCAGAGAATGCAGTTAATTTAATATGTGCTATTTGTTGACCCAAGATGGCCTAGGTCTCAGCTGATGATAAGATTGACTACACGTTAAGTAGACTGCTAGATGAATAGGCAGAAATATGATTCCATCCATCCTTTTTTACAAGAGAAGGTATGAAAATGGTGCTTAAAGTTTAATTTTGAAATAATACAAATTGGAATATATGAATGCATTAGGATATATATATATTTATATCAGTGGTAGGATTCAGCCTCTCTCGCCAGTTCTTAAGAACGTGTTCCTAAAATTTAGAAAGTGTAAAGGTTTTGTATTATAGGGAAGAAGTTAGAGAACCTATTGCTAAAATTTTGGAATCCACCAGAACCTGTTGCTTATAGGGACAGTCTACACCAGAATATTTATAGTTTTAAAAGATAGATAATCCCTTTATTACCCATTCCCTAGTTTTGCATAGCCAACACCGTTATATAAATACACTTTTTACCTCTGTAATTACCTTGTATCTAAGCCTCTGCAGACTGCCCCCTTATTTCAGTTCTTTTGACAGACTTGCATTTTAGCCAATCAGTGCGGGCTCCTAGGAACTCCACGTGCGTGAGCACAGTGTTATCTCTATGAAACACATGAACTAACACCCTCTAGTGGTGAAAACTATCAAAATGCCCTGAGCTAAGAGGCAGCCTTCAAGGGCTAAGAAATTAGCATATGAACCTCCTAGATTTAGCTTTCAACTAAGAATACCAAGAGAACAAAGAAAAATTGGTGATAGAAGTAAATTGGAAAATTGTTTAAAATTACATGCCCTATCTGAATAATGAAAGTTTGTTTTGGACAAGACTGTCCCTTTAAATTTTGGAATCCCACCACTGATTTATATATATTATATATATATATATATATATATATATATATATATATATATATATACCTGTATATATATATATATATATATATATATATATATATATATACCTGTATGTATATATATATATATATATATATATATGTAGATAGAGAGCACTCTCACTTTCAAAATCCTAATGCCAGGGTGCCAGCAGGTAAGTATACAAGATGAAGGAAGGCACTCACTGGTCTTTTCATCAAATGTTTATTAAGCGTGACGTTTCGGGGACACACTCCCCTTCCTCTGAGGAAGGGGAGTGTCCCCCCGAAACGTCACGCTTAATAAAGATTTGATGAAAAGACCAGTGAGTGCCTTCCTTCATCTTGTGTATATATATATATATATATATATATATATATATATATATATATATATATATATATATAGAGTGTGGTTTCTATACAGTGTATAACAAATGTATACTAAATAATTGTCTATTCCGCAAGGTTATTTCATATTCCTGTGTATTATATATAATGCTGCAATACATAATGGTATGCAAAGAAACAGCATTTTTTCCTCTATTTATAGTTTTCAGAAATGTCAATTTTAGGTTTGCAAGTTGCAGTTATTTAAGTCATTGTATACAAGTGCTTTAATTAAGTATGATTTCAGGAAAGGCATATAATCTATCACCTGCTAAAATATCATTTATCCAGGAAATAGAAGAATGTTCTTTTGTTTGTTTTTTCACAAAATATGCTTTTAAAAGCATTAACACATAGTCAAACTTTACCCACATGTTGGTTTATTTCGAGGAGCCAATCCAGAGCAGTTAAGGTTTGTTGCTGTCAATCTTTTAACAAAATATTGGGTGTTTTGCAGTTAAAGTGAATGTAAATTTTGATGCTAAAGTGCCCGATTTATAAAAATTTGATTAAAAACCGGGTCACTTTAATTCATCAAACTTTAAATTTCACTTGTGTTGTGAAAAATTACTTACCTTTTAATCTTGACAGCCCCTCCAGCTTCCTCCGCCCGTCGCAAAGCCTCTTCCTAGGTCTAAAATGAGGAATCCGGCTTCCTCCAATCACAGCGTTTCATTTCCGACGTCAGAAATGGCTTGTGACGACCGGGGGAAGCTGGAGCGGCTGTCAAGATTAAAAGGTAAGTTTTTTTTCACCACGAGTGAAATGTAAATTTCAATGAATTAAAGTGCCCCTGTTTTTAATCGAATTTATAAAAACGGGGCACTTTTGCATCAAAACTTACATTCTCTTTAAGCAAGCAAGGTTAAGACGCCAGCCAATGTGCACACCCAAAACTCAGATTTGGAAAACCCACAATTTCCAGACTTGAATTGCAGAAATAAGGAACAAAAACATATTGAAAGTATATTACAAAGTTTTTCACTCCACATAATTAAACATATGTGTTTACTGTTCCTTTTAAAAAGGATTAAAGGGGGCTGTGCCCCCTTGAAAAGTTCAAACCACATTCATATAGTAATATATCTAAAATGGAATATCAAAATAAATGGTCCATGCATTGAAACATTTAAAGGGACAATAAAAACAATTTTTTTCTTTTGTGATTCAGACAGAGCATGCAATTTTAAGCAACTTTCTATTTTACTCCTATTATCAAATTTTCTTCATTCTCTTGGTATCTTTATTTGAAATGCAAGAATGTAAGTTTAGATGCCGGCCCATTTTTGGCGAATAACCTGGGTTATTCTTGCTGATTGGTGGATAAATTCATCTACCAATAAAAAAGTGTTGTCCATAGTTCTGAACTAAAAAAGAAGCTTAGATGCCTTCTTTTTCAAATAAAGATTGCAAGTGAACGAAAATTTTTTTATAATAGGAGTAAATTAGAAAGTTGCTTAAAATTGCATGCTCTATCTGAATCACGAAAGAAAAAATTTGGGTTCAGTGTCACTTTAAGTAATTATCCACTTAAAATGTATGTAATCCAAATGAGAAACAGCTAAACATTCAGATGTTCTTCCTTCTTTCATTCAGTGCTTTCAAAGCATATTTTTCTTAACCCTTTGAGTGCTAAGCACTTTCCAACCTGGGTGCTAAGGTTTTCATAAAGGGTTTTTTATTTAATATTTTAAAAAATATATATTTTTTAATTTTTTTTTTATTTATTTCAGATCCCCAAGACTTACACCGTTGGAAAGGTTAGGCGATTACCTTTCCAACGGTGGGTCTTGGGGGTCTGCAGCTGCTTAGATGCCTGAGATACAGACTTCTAAGCAGCATGCCCCCTGCTCCTATATTTATCATTGTTAATGTTAAATAAAGTTGCGCGGTGACGTCATCACGTTTATTACGCGTGATGTCACCACGCAAAACGGAAGCCCGGCGATGCCTTTCATTATGCAGCACCGATCGCCGGGGTAGGACCGGGTGGGAGCCCCCAGATCTCCCTCAAGTTGGGATAGTGCTAGTGACGGCTCTGAGCCGTCATTAGCACCAGAGTGGGAAACTCTGTGACGGCTCAGAGCCGTCATTAGCACTCAAGGGGTTAAAGGGATATTAAACCCAAACTTTTTATTTCATGATTCAGATAGAGCATGTAATGTAAATATAGCCACCAATCAGCAAGTGCTACCCAGGTGCTGAACGAAAAATGGGCCGGCTCTTAAGCTTACATTCCTGCTGTTCAAATAACGATACCAAGAGAACGATGAAAAATGTATAATAGAAGTACATTAGAAAGTTGCTTAAAATTGCATGCTCAATCTGAATCATGAAAGAAAAAAATTGTGTTTTATATCCATTTAAAGTTAATTAACAAAAACATATTTTAAATTTACAGATATTCATTTCGGTCTCATTTTGATAAGAGGCCAGCATTTATGAAAAACCACTAAGTTAAAAACGACAGCATTTTTTATCGATATTTCTGAATAATGCACTTAAATTTTCCTATGTATAAACTTAGACATTTCTTTACAAAAACTTCTGTTCTGTTTTTTTTATTAATTGTTTATAAATACAGCACAGAACAGTGTGCTTTCTGGATTTTTGATAAGTCTTTCCCTCAAGACATATAAAAGGTCTAGCCTACTGCTGTTTAATTACTACATGTTTTTACTGATTAGATGGTTTGAGATCAAATGATCTCATTACACTGACTGCAAACCGGGAGTACACATTTTACATAAGGCGCTTTACCATTTCCTATGATCCCACTCTACGCTGTGCGTAAACTGAGTGAATGAAACTATAAAGAACCAAACCATTTTATGAAGGAAACTATATATCCTTGTTTAAGAAGTAAATAAAATTATTTAATTTTTATATGGCTATCTTTTATGTATAGCATTTCTTAGAAAAATGTACTTAATCATATTGTGTAGCCTTATTATAAACATAAGTTAACAAATATCTGTATAGTTATTACAATGTAATACATATGTTATCTATATAAAAATATATATAAACACGTATTGTGGTATTTTATTTATTGGATGTATTTTATTTAGACTGCAGGAAAATCAGGCAAAAAAAATATTCTACATTGTTTGGGGAACTAAATTTTGGGTTTAACGTTTCTTAAATATGGTGTAAATTTGTAAACACAAGCAGAAAACAAGTATGTCCTGATATCATGCAAGAACATTCTGCCTGTTCACTATGCACACAAATTTGTAAACACAAGCAGAAAAAAAGTATGTCCTGATATCATGCAAGCACATTCTGCCTGTCCACTATGCACACAAACTGTCCACACTGACAGACCAATTTGGAGGGGGTATATGATATATATTTGATATATATTTAATATAAAGGCTTAGAAACCACTATAGGGTATCAGTCTACGAAAAAAGAAAAATAACTAGTCCATTCTATGTCAAATATTGGAATATATATATATATATATATATATATATATATATATATAAAAACCCATCAGTTATACAGTGTTACCCTCCAATGGTCATCCGCCCGGGTGCCAACATGTAATCAATATTCCAAAAGTAATGGTCGCACTCTCAGGTCTTTTAGTGAAAAAACGTAGTTAATTTTAATGAAACGTTTTCGGGGTAATCTACCCCATCATCAGCATAAACATACAGTGCATCAAACAAACTTAAATAGAAGCATGTTGCTCATTAAACAAATCAAAAATAAATCAAAAATACCTGTGTGTGTAAATTTCTCAGTGTGGTGACGCCAAACAGTGTGTGTGTGGACCGCATATTTTGCGTTCCACTGTGAGGACCGGAAGTGTAAAGTGTAGTATTATATCCGGTATCCTCGATTTTATAAAGGACTTATAATGTTATTATATACATTCAAGGATACTGTGTTACTTATTTTAAGTTACTAAGTGTGTAATAATGTTTTAATCTCTGTGCCGTTATTGACAGTGTATCACACTCTTTGTGTATTGTTGCAATTGCGTACATTTATTTAGCCAGTGCCTTATGCACTGCTCCTAGGCTCATATATATATATGTACATTGCTTCCTGTTATCTAAATTACATCTCCCTTACTAGCGTGTTACTACTGCCTGTTGCGATGATCTGCGTGACAGGTTCGATAGAACTCGCTGTCATATTCTAGTTGTCATAGTAACCATTTGTTGTGCCAGTTCTACTTAGGCGGATTGTTCTGTTGGTTTACCTATCTCAGATTACACGTTATCCTATAGCCGGTACATATTGCCTTCATGTCTCACTATTAACCTGGTTTTCATACATCTACATATCTCTTATGCTTGTCCTAGAGTGTGTTAGTTAAAGGCATATATAGGGGCTAAACAGTATTCTCTGGCTCTTATTGTATATAGTATCTATATATTATCTCGAGTATGGTATATGTATTTCTAAGGCTGGCTTTGTGGATTATGTGGTAGGTCCCCACAATTGGACCTAGATAACAGTGAAGAAAAATAAAAGCATCAAACCATCTAACATGGATAGAAGATACAAAAATACAAAAATAACTAGTAAATAAATAAATAAATAGCAGCCTCTTTGTTGCTGCTACATTGCACACTTAGCTTTAGTAATGTATAGTTGGTTTTGATCTTGTTGTAAATTATATTATATCTATCTCTCTTGTGCCTGTATACACTTTACATCTAATACACACATCTTAGCTCTCTTAGTGTGTAATAAAGAAAGCTATTGTTGCCTTATAAGTCCATATAGTTGCTCCGTGTCATATTGCTTATATAGTGATGTCCATCCTTAATGCAACCTTTGGTTTCATCATAGTTAGACAATCCTAGTACAGTGTCCCTATTTCATGATGTAGGCACAACCTGACCCTAGGGTGTATGGGGTATCATCCTTAGTTGAATGGTTGATGTCATCTCTTGTCATGGTTATATGCCCATGGTTCCTCGGCCTATGGCTTTTCTGATGTTCCTATCGGTTATTCTCCGCACCTTGAGATTGTCACCTTAGATTGGTGTTGATGGATGATCTCTATGTGATTGCCATGGATGTAAAGAAAGCTCAGTGTTTTAAGACTGCATGAGAACTTGTTGGCTATAGGCATTAATATACCGAGTATTGTTGCATTGGAGGAATCATTACCATGGCTCCCCCAACACCAGATAGTGCACCCTGCACTGAGTGGTCTACCCCCCAAGAGGCCTGACCCTCAGTACATTGTCACAAACTACTCAAGGTGTATTTGCCATGCCCCAGTATGTATCTCAGCTTAAATGAGCGTTTTAAAATCTGGAGGTGAGTTTAACCCTCCTGGGGCTACCGTGCCCAATCTATAAATCCATTCAGCTTCTCTTCTAAGCAGGGCCTTGTTTCTGTCCCCACCCCTATCAAGGGGGGGGATATGGTCAATCAGGATATACCTGATGGTGGACACCTGGTGTCTCATGTTGGCACAATGTCTGGCCACTGGTTGATCCGATCCTCCTTGTTCTAATGCCAATCGTATTGCCCGTCTGTGGTTAGCCATCCTATCGCGGAGTGTTCCGCTCGTCTTGCCCACATAGAACCGGGCACATGGACAGAATAATAGGTAGACTACAAATGTTGTAGTACAGGATATTGAGTGCTTGATCTTAAGTACTTTATTCGTATGAGGATGGTGAAAGGTTTTAGTTGTTATGAGTCCATTACATGTTGTGCACCCTAGGCATCTGTATGAGCCTTTGATGTTAGTATGGGCAGTATCCATGTAGCTTGATTTAGGGTCTGTGCGTACCAAGCTGTCCTTGAGGTTACTTCCCCTCCGGTATGCTACCATTGGTGTCAGGTTGTGCGTGAAGGTCAATTTAGGGTCAGACTGTACTATTGGCCAGTGTTCTCTTAATATGTTACCAGCTTGTGTGGTGTTTGGTGAAAACGTTGTTGCCATTATCAATTTGTTCAGCTTCTCTGTCAGATTCCCCCTATATATCAGACTGTCCTGTGTGTGTGGAAGGACTTCTCTTAGGGTACTATCAAGTATCTGTTGCTTGTATCCCCGCTGTAAGAATTTGTCCCGCATGAGCTGCAGCTGTGAGACCCCTGTGGCTCTGTTTGAATTATTGCGCACTACTCTAGTCATCTGTGATTTGACTATCCCTTTTAATAGGGCTGGGGGGTGACAGCTTGTTGCACTTAAAATGGAATTTTTATCAGTAGGCTTACTGTAGAGTGTGGTGCCTAGGGAATTTCCATCTATGTAAATAGTGAGGTCTAGGAACTGTATCTCCTTATGGTGGTGCGTGATCTTGAATCTCACTGGTGTAGGGGTATTGTTCCATTTCATAAACCATTCTAGCAGCGCCTGTTGTCCGCCACGCCACACCATGAACACATCATCGATGTATCTTGCGTAGTAAACAACCTGCGATGTGTCAGTGCTCCATAGGAATTGATTCTCAAATTGAGACATATATATGTTGGCATACGATGGGGCCATATTAGACCCCATCGCAGTGCCTGTGAGTTGCAAATAAAAAGATGTCTCAAAGCGAAAGTAGTTCCTAGTGAGGCAGTATTCCATTAGTGTCAAAAAGTAGTCAATAGGGGGTCCCTCATATAGTGTACTGTCTATGAGGTGTTGTTTAGTAGCCAAGAGTCCTGTATCGTGTGGGATGATAGTGTAGAGACTGTTGACATCCAGGGTGACCAGGATGTCCCCAGTCTCCACACGCACATCCCTCATCTTCCTAATAAGGTCATTGGTGTCTGAAATGAATGATCTGACAGTCTTGACAATGGGTTGAAGAAAAATGTCTATTACTTGTGCCACTGGCTGTGTGAGTGATTGTACCGCGGAGACTATGGGCCGCCCTGGTGGGTGGTGTAGGGTTTTGTGTATTTTTGGGGTGGTGTATAGTATTGGGATTCTTGGATGTGTTGTAGTGCAGTATTCAAAGAGTTGTTCCGTTAGGTATCCTTGTTCAAATCCTAATTTAAGGATACCATCCAGTTCTTTCTTGTATTTGACCGTAGGGTCACCTAGTAGCTTTCTATAGGTGTTGTTGTCAGTCAATTGCATAAGTATGTCCTCTTTATAATCCTCATAATTCATTAGGACTATTGCCCCGCCTTTGTCCGCAGGGCGGATGACCAGAGCATGGTCATTTTGTAAAGTTTTAATAGCTGCTCTTTCTGTGTCTGTGAGGTTGTGTCTCCATTTATTGGACTTGCTATGTGTTTCCATATCCTGTGCTACTAGCCTCATAAAGGTCTTGGTGCTAGCACTACTGTTTGTTGGCTCAAATGTACTGGGCTTTTTGCACTTATGGATAGGATCAGTAAGTTCTGGTCTTATTGGGGCGTTTTGAAAGTATTCTTTAATTTTCATTGTACGATTTAACTTATACAAGTCTAATTTAAGGTCCATTTCATTGGTCGTGTGACTAGGTATAAATGATAGACCTTTATTCAGCATGGAACTCTCTGCTGCTGTGAGAGCATGCCTACTAAGATTGATCACTATGTCCTCTGTCTGTTGCGGCGTGTGGGTCTGTGTCTGCCCCCTTGCCCTCCTGATGTGTGGTCTAGAATGCCTCCCCCTCCTCTGCGTGACCTCGTGGTAACCCCTAAAAAATGATGGTCTGGGGTGGATTGTCCCCTATGTGTGTATGGGGGATGGTATGGGGGTTGCGTCTGGTATGTATTTGGTGATGTGGGTGTGTGTCTTGTAGTGCTAGTGTCTGTTTCAGATGAATCAGCACCGCTGGTGTCAACCGTTGTAAATTGTACTCTCCTAGGTCGGAAGGGTCTACCGCAAAAAGGAAGGCACTCGCCAGGTTTAATAAGGATAACGTTTTATTCCTTATGGAGTAAGGTTTCAGAGTTTTACCTCCGTTTTCAAACTGACAACAAGAATCAATGCTATACACAGCCTTAAATACCCCTTCACCTTAATCGCCTTGTGCAGGTGTTGCACAACACGTAGCACGCATCATCAGGCAGTGCCCGTATCTTAGCAACCAACAACAAACAATCTTAAGTGAACATCTTTCACTACATATAATAATGAACGTGTCAAAATTATTGTGAAAAACTAATCTATTTAAAAACAATTGAATTGCTGAGATATTACACCTATTGTTGCTAATAATGAGACTAAATACAATAATATATGTCCCGAGCACGGCAAATTCTACAGTACTTTGTATACTAGACTGTATTCCTACCACAGGACTAATATGCACAGTAAATAACCTCTATAATAAATCGAAAACATCCACACATTACCTAAGTCCAGTATTCAGATCTCTAGAAACATACATATAACAAAACAAACAAAGAACTGCAAGACAGTACATCAAATCATAAACCAGACTAAAAAACATAAAATAAATACACTGCAAAAAACATACAATAAAAACACAAACCAACGAAAAACAATTACAAAACAACCATATCTTCAGAAATCCTTATGTCTTAACTTACAGAAGATATATAGATGACCTCTTTGTTATATGAAGAGGAGACGCCGAATTGCTTCAGGAGTGGTTTAATGCGTTGAACCTAGTACATCGATCCTTAAAGTTCAAGATGAGCTGGAACAGGGAAACCATAGAGTTTCTGGATCTGAGGATATATAAAGAGGATGGTATCTTGCAGACCACTTTATACAAGAAGCCAACGGACATAAACTCATTGCTTGAAGCCTCTAGCTGTCACCCACCAGTGCTTAAAAAGGCACTACCCAAATCCCAGCGCCAGCGTTCAGCTCAAGGAGATGAAACAGAATTTTATTGAGAGAGGTTATAAGAAGAGAGCCCTTAATGAGCAGTTACAAGCAATGCAGCGGACGAGTACCAGTCGAAGGAATGTTGACAGTAAGAAAAGGCTAACATTTACAACTACCTATACAGTGGACAAGAACGGATTTAATGGGGTCTTGAGACGAAATTGGGAAATCCTGCAGAGTGATGATGTACTCCCCTTTAAGGATATGATGGCACTGAGAATAGGGTAGAAAAAAGGTAAATCCCTTAAGGACAATCTGCAATTGACGGACCCTGCACATTGTTATTCTAAAAATTGGCTAAGCAGACAGGCACTAAAACCAGGATGTTTTAAGTGTAGCGGCTGTACCACTTGCAACAGGATGTCAGCAGGGAAATACTTTAACCACCCAAGGTATAATAAGAAATATTTTCATAAACACAGGGTGACCTGCACGACCCCTTATATAGTGTTTATGCTCCACTGTCCTCATAGCCTATTCTATGTAGGCAAGACCTGTGACAACCTGAGGGTTAGGATGGCTAACCAAAGGAGCGCCATTAGACAAGCCATCAAAAATGGAGAATCAAATCAACCTGTGGCTAGGCACTTCCAAGAACAAGGGCATAGTGTGGCTGACCTGCGATACACGATAATTGATCATATTCCTGAGATGAGCAGAGGTGGCGACAGGAACAGGTTGTTACTCCAAAGAGAGACAAGGTGGACCTACAAGCTGGACACTATAATCCCTAAAGGACTGAACACTAAACTAGAGTGGCATAGTTTCCAATAACCTCTGCATGAGGCAGTAATACCCAGTATCTCGTATCTGTATTTTATGTCTATTTGGTTATGTGATGTCTTTTCATGGTGGTTTATTTATTTTTCAGTTTTTGTCTTTGTTCTTTGTGTGTCCTTGTTTTGTAATTGTTTTTTGTTGGTTTGTGTTTTTATTGTGTGTTTTTGCGATCTATTTATTTTATGTTTTTAAGTCTGGTTTATGATTTGATGTACTGTCTTGCAGTTCTTTGCTTGTTTTTTATATGTATGATGCTGGGACGAGTTAAGGCTGTTGGACCGAGGTTTGGCATGACAAAGAGATTTATGTCATCCCTGATGCAGGACAGCCGAGATTAGCAATCCTCTGAGAGCCGTATGTATCTGTTTCTAGAGATCTGAATACTGGATTTAGGAAATGTGTGGATGTTTTCGATTTATTATAGAGGTTATTTACTGTGCATATTAGTCCTGTGGTAGGAATACAGTCTAGTATACAAAGTACTGTAAAATTTGCTGTACTCGGGACATATATTATTGTATTTAGCCTCATTATTAGCTCCAATAGGTGTAATATCTCAGCAATTCAATTGTTTTTAAATAGATTAGTTTTTCACAATATTTTTGACACGTTCATTATTATATGTAGTGAAAGATGTTCACTTAAGGTTGTTTGTTGTTGGTTGCTAAGATACGGGCACTGCCTGATGATGCGTGCTACGTGTTGTGCAACACCTACACGAGATGATTAAGGTGAAGGGGTATTTAAGGCTTTGTATAGCATTGATTCTTGTTGTCAGTTTGAAAACGGAGGTAAAACTCTGAAACATTACTCCATAAGGAATAAAACTTTATCCTTATTAAACACGGCGAGTGCCTTCCTTTTTGTGGTATGTTGAATCTGTGAATCATGCAGGATCTTTTTGATGTGCACCCCGGTGGTTCAAAGGTTACCGTGAGTACTAGGCCATGCTATAAAAACTATATATATATATATAATATATAAATTCCTTCTTCCCATGGGACTATATATGTATTTTTGCTTGTTGCTATTTTTGTTTTTGTGGTAGTTTCGTAACCAAGCTCATCGCTGTTTTAGTTTCATTTATGCTGCTATATGGACAAAGTATTTAATACTTATTTTATTCTCATTTACTTGTATCAAAATTCAGTAAAATAAGCTATTATATAGCTATATCAAAATGCTATTGAAAGTTACATACATAAACACTCCAATTTAACTGTTAGTTGCATTCAGACTGATTGCTGCACATTTTGAACAGCTCTCCTTGCAGTAAATATTAACCAAATGGGTGAGAGAGGTATCTCTATCGTGTCAGAGAATGTGGCAAACAGCTTTCTTAAGGTCAGAGAGATGATTTTGTGGGAAATGTATAGAATAGAAAGCTTATCAGACATACATTACACCAAGACTTTGATCAAAATGGGTCCCTGGGGAATCTGATACCTGTAGCAAATGCTCGGCCATTTTACCAGACTTAACACACCTGTTTTGGGAACTTAAAAAAGGTTTTTGGGTTAAATCTAATTTTGGCTCACAAAAATAATTAAAGAAAAGGTAATACTATCAGAACAGTACATCTTCCTCCTACAGGAATAAATATATAAGCCCAAACATCAGAGGTTAGTGGACATGGTCATACTCATGGCTAGAAAACCTATACTTCAATATTGAAGAGCACCTCTCTTTAAGAAAGTAGTCAAAGCCTTACATGCTCAATTACTAACAGAACAAGCTGATGTACATAGAGACCTAGAAAAGATATTTAAGAAATTTCTGAATAAGTGGGAAGCATATTTATTATACATTCCAGAGCAGTTGGAAAAGAGAGTATTACACCCCTTCAGACACTCCACATTTATGCTGAGTGAAAATCCGGATGGTAGGTGGTGTCTACAAGATCTACCGCGGTGTCCAGGCATAACCCAGGACTCTGGTGGCATAACGTCAGATCTGGCAGAGGGTCAGTAGTTTGTGGGCAAATTCACTCGCCTGCGTTTACTTCTCAGGTAACAGATACTCCTCCTTCTCGTGTTGTGGCTTTGTTAAGTTTAGTTTTATTTTTTTAATTTGTTTTATTGAGTTATGTTTTATTATTGTTTTAATTTTGTTTATTTGGAATTAGATGAGAATTCCTCTATCAGGTAAAAATGTATTTAAGTGTTGCATGGAACCTTGCAGATTTTTTTTTGTTGTCATTTTTTTTTTTTTTGAAATATCATTTTTATTAAGGAGAACAGAGCACGCATAAACAGAATTAATATGTACAGGTTACATAGGTTAAATACCATTACATCAACTGCTTTGATACAAAAGGAAATAGCAACCTAGAGTACATTCCAGCCAGTCTGTCTTAATTCAAACTTTCCTGTTTCGTTCAATGACATATGCAAACGGTGCAACTGTTTCTATGTGCACATCCCCCTCCAAAACATTTTTCTTTACTTTTGTTCCATAAATTCCCTAAACTTTAAAAACTCTAACTAACTAATACTTATTAACCGACACTACTACTAACTAGGATAACCCTGGGGGTTATTGAGTCATCGTTGGTCATGAGGCCCGGCAAAGGAGGAGGAAAAAAAAAAGGGGGGGAAGGGAGAGGGGAGAGAGGAAGGCCAAGGGGACGGAGATAGGTGAATCGATTGAATGTGGGAGAGGGTTTGTAGAGCGTGGTGCTACTTATCTAACATTCCTTCAGTTAAACAGATGTTCCCAATCTCCTCTTAGAGTGCCCTCCATGAAAATCACAGAGTCCCTAAATGGCCTTAGAATTAACTTCTGTATTTCCAACTCAAAGGTGAGAATAACTCTGCACCACTTGCGCAGAAACAGGCCCAGTCTGTTCTGCACATCCAGTCTAACATCCATTTGTTCAATGAATATTTGGGATTGTAACAAATTTTTAAAGCCTTTGAAGGAAGGGCCTACCGTCGCTATCCAATGTTTTAATATGTATTTTCTAGCCACTAAAATAATTAGAGTCAGCACTGAATCATGTTGTTTATATCGCTCATCCCACTTCAAGAATATTATAGTTTCAGGTTGTATGTTAAGCTGTATCTGTAATTTTTGTTTCAACCAGAACTATATTTTGCCCCAATACTGCCTGATTGGAGGGCACCCCCATATGTAGTGTAAAAGACTGGGGTTTTCTAATGCGCATTTGGCACATCTTCGGCCAAGTAGGCACCCATTTTGCCAGTACTCTCTGTGTGAAATATGCCTTATGTAAGAAGCGTACCTGGGATTCCCTATACATGGCTGACAGTTTTGCTTTCCTTATTTTTTCAATACTGTTCCTTATCTCCACCCATGTGACCTCCTCCAGTCCCTCTCTGACCCAACCCGCCCGTATGGACGGTTGTAGGCTTGTGAGGCGATGTTGCAAGAGCGTTTGATATATTTCAGAGAGTGAGAACCTGCCCATTGTATATAGTGACTGGGTAAGACGGAAGGGAGAACCCTCCCAGAAGTCTGGATTGTCTCTGACCAATGCCCCGACGTAATGGCGTACCTGAAGAAAGGTATAAAAGTGGGTTCTGGGTAAGTCATATTCCCTTTGCAAGGCACCAAATGTCTTGACCGCCCTTGTAAGCGGATCTATTAGGTGTTTAAGTGACGACATCCCTTTTTTCTCCCAAATTTTAAAAGGCAGAGTCTCAGATCCCGCCGGGAAGTCTGGGTTTTTTCCTATAGGTAAATAGTGTGAGGCATGACAAGCTTTACCCAGATACTTGTGCGCTAGTGGCCAAGCTTTCAATGGATCTTTGAACAACACGCTGAGGCCCAAGGCCCCCAAGGACCTTGAATCCGCGACATGTGGGAGATAAGCTAGAGACACATCCCCCAGCACTGCCTGCCCCAAGTTCAGCCGACAGAAATGGTGAGTGCCCACTTGCTAATCCTCTACCAAGTGAATCAGTGCGGCCCAATTATACGACCTAAAGTCTGGGAGCGCTAGACCCCCATTAAGGAAGTTCATGTTTAATTTATCTCTCAAAATCCACGTTTTTTCCCCCCTGCCATATGAAGCCCTTTGCTGCGGAGTTTAAGAGTTTAATATCAGATTTGTTCAAGAGCAAAGGGAGCATAAGTAGCGGGTACAGGATTCGGGGAAGCACCACCATTTTAAGTAAGGCAATCCTTCCCGACAGCGACAATGGCAAAGACCTCCAGCCATTCATTTGAGCTTGTAATTTAGCACAGATAGGGGTTAAATTGTTGGCATATAACCTATTGGGGTTAGCAGAAATTTTGATACCGAGATACGTAATATCATGTCTAGCCACCGTGAAGGGGTATTTCTCATCAGAGCCCGTTACCTTATTAAGCCAAAGAATTTCCGATTTTTGTACATTTACCTTATAGCCCGAGAATAGGCCAAAGTCAGTAAGGTTGTTCATGATGCCAGGCAGATGCGTCCGAGGATCTTGTACAAAGAGGAGCATGTCATCTGCGTAAAGTGCCAGATGTTGTGGGGCTCCTGCTATGTCAATGCCAGGAAAATCCTGCCACAGTTTAATAGCCAGAGGCTCCAGCGCTATGTTAAAGAGCAGGGGTGATAATGGACACCCCTGTCTTGTGCCCCTGTGTAGTTGGAAATTGGGCGAGAACACATTATTCACCAGTACATTTGCCAGAGGGGAATGGTAAAGATTTTTAATAAGGGTGAGGAAGGGGCCAGAGAAGTTGGCTTGAGTCATGGTATTGAATAGATGACCCCATTCCACACGGTCGAAGGCCTTCTCTGCGTCAAGTGACAGCAGGAAGGCCTCCGGTCTATCTGCCACCTTGCAATCCCGGGATCCGGCCCAGAAGTGCTGGATTATCTGCAGAACCCTACGTACATTAACAACCAACGAGCGTGGACTTCCGGTGGGTGGGGCGACTGGAGAGCAGCACGATAACGGAGCTCCGTGCCTTTGAGCCCCCGCAATATCTTCTTGCCAGACAGGCAGCGGAGTACAGCGCGGACCTTTCTTGGCCGAAAACGGCACCAGCGCAGGACCCTGATATCAGTCCTGGCCCATGGAAGGCAGAGGCGCAAGCAGAGGCGCGAACAGTCGCCATTTTGGACAGTGCTCCGGATCGCTCCTACGACCTCTGCAGGGCAGCATCGGTCCCTGGGGTAAGAAAAAGTGACAGCCTCCCCCACACAACACCACATTGCTCACAGAAAACTCTATGTGACTGGGCAGACCTCAGGCAGGCTGCCATAATAATTTGCTGTGACGCAGCTACACCTCAAGGCCCTCCTGCTACCAACTCTGGGCCCAAATTACTCTTCCAGTTACTTGAATGGAAATAGAGGGGCTCATGCAACACACCACTCTGTCGTTCTTTGACTGAAACAGGCACAGAGGCAAAACAGATCACTATAAAGCACCATTTTTTAAGCTCTATATCGCAGGCTGCTATATGTGCTGGAGGAGAGATATGCTGGTGACCCTATTAGAGACCTTTATTGTCTAGAAGTAAGCTTATGCTATATCTATTCACCCTGTTTGGACCCAGTGTGGGTTGGAATGCTTGGGACTAGAGACTGTTGTATACCATTGAACTGAGCTGTGGCCTATACATGCATTCTGGGGTCAACAATATCTTGGCTGCAGTGAAGTTTAAGAACGTTATTGCATTCAAAGAAGGAAAAAGCCATACACCTATTTTTTTGAATTCTTCTTTTTTTCTACTCTATGAAAGTTAACGACTACTTTAAAAGGCTGTCTCCGCCTCTAACAGACAATATGAGTCACAGATCCAGGACACATGACAAAAAACTCAAAAATTCTACGGAAACACCTGCATCTAGCTCCGCAACCTCAGATAATGAAAACACATCTGTTGGTGATCACAGCTCCTTACTACAAGAGCTTAAAGCTTTTTTCTTACCGAAGATGGATTCGCTACAAGCTGGCGTAGACACTCTGACAAGCGAGGTAAGAGCATTCTCCACACGTCTCACGTCTGCAGAGCATAGAATCTCAGAAGTTGAAGATCGCCAACAAGAATCGGCAGGATCAATAAAGAACCTCTTAAAACAGAATCAATACTTGTTAGACAAATTAGAGGATTTGGAGAACCGCAGCCGCAGAAATAATCTGTGTGTAGTGGGTGTACCAGAAACTGTTAGAGATAAGGATTTACTGGACTTTGCTGCATCTACTCTCCCCAGATTGCTGGGAATGTCATCTGACTATTTACCAATAGACATTGAGCGGTCACATCGTATAGGCCCGGACAGGCATCTGGGTAACTCCAAAGATAAGCCTCGCCAAGTCATCTTCAAATGTCTGAATTATCAGGACAAGCTAGCCATGTTGAGAGCCTACAGAACCACTAAAGAGCTTAAATATGAAGACCGCCGTCTCTTGTTGTTTCAGGACTTTTCAGTTGAAGTAACTAGACGGCGAAAGGACTTTGCTCCACTTTGCTCACAGCTACATGAACAGGGCCGTCAGGTTACCCTCCTATATCCGGCCAAGTTGAAACTCCAAACGAACTCAGGACCCAAGATTTTTCACTCCCCCGCCGCAGCACAGGCCTACCTGGCCTCAGAGAGAAGACAAGACGCGGGTTGATGCTGTTTCACCAAGGATTTGTATTGTTTCTATTATGTACTTTTTATTTCTTTTCTTCTTCTCTCTTATCTTTAGTCTCTATAGCAATATAACATAAAACAAATGTATGCAAATTTAAATACATTGATGCCAGCGCAGGCCCCTTGGACATTATTCCCTATATTGAGTTTGGGAAATCTGTTGTATATTCAGTTATGTTTTTTGTTGTGTCATGCATTTATGGGTTTTTTAAGTGTCAGTTTTACACCAGACGTGAACAGGCCAGTCCCACCTCACGGTCCACATAGGCCGCACACACTGTATTGTCAAGGTTTCTATTGCTGCTGCTGTTACCGTCATGTCAGATTTATTCACTATTGTTCCACCCTCACCACTGCCCCGAAAGTGTCTTGCCCTGGCGGGGGCGCCCCTAGGGTGCCCGAGCTCTCTTATACACCCTGCTCCTTTTCAGTGAGAATGCACAAGCCTTTATTCCCTGTGGAGGTGCTCTCACCCTGTGTACAAATAGCCTTCATGGTACTCAGCCATGCTCAGACCCCTATAGGATCTTGTCACCCAAGAAAAGTTAGCACATTGTATATAGTCTATCTGCTGTACAATCATATTGACAAAACAGCAATGGTCCATTATAATAGAAGTCCAAGTGAGGTACACCCCCCGAAACATGAGACACTTAGCATAATACAAGACTATATCTCCTTGCTCAGGGATGGGGAACGATGGGATATCTGTATCATTATGTCTAAAGATGTGTTGTTTTTTTCTCTTATTAGCCTTTTCGCTTTCTGAAGCTGCTGCTCAGAATGTAACCTGGGTGTCAATCCTCTCGCCCCCCACAGACTGCATACATCGGCTGTCTTCTCAATGATACCGCCCAACTGTGAGTCTTTCTATAACTTTAACCTTTCTTTCCAGGCTGTGTTGCTGTGTGGTGCCCATCCTCTCCTTTCTCACTCAGGGGAATCACATGTTTACCCTCCTACTTACCAGACCTCGTATACTCCCACACAATAACTTAGCCACACTTTTCACACTTAGCGCTCCATGACTACACAGCTTAAGTTGATCTCATGGAATGTGGGGGGAATTACTTCACCCGCAAAAAGAAGCATGATTATTCAACACCTACAAACACTACATGCAGATATAGCTTTACTTCAGGAGACCAAACTATCCACAGAGGAACATGAAAAATTAAAAATCCGCTGGGTGGGACAGATTCTCTTCTCCCCTACAGAGGGCAGGAAAAGAGGAGTGGCCATTCTGGTCAGGAAGGGCCTTCCAGTTTCATTCTCAAAGATAGAGATAGATCAGAAGGGCAGATTTATAATAGCTCTATTACAAATTAACTCGACCAACTATACCATCTGTAATGTTTACGGTCCTAACGAGTATAGTCCTGTTTTTTGGACGACACTATCAGCTAAAATAATTACTAATAATGCTCCCATAATTCTGGGGGGGGATTTTAATTTGGTTCAGGCGTTGCCCCTAGACAGGTTCAAAGATCCCGCCACAGCATCCACTTCCAAAATGGGTACATCCAGATATAAAAGAGAAGTGAAATTGATTAAATCCTTTAAAGACGCACTAGACCTGGTAGACATATGGAGGACGCAAAACCCAATTAGCAGAGATTACACTTGTTTATCTAGAACACACAACACTCTCTCACGAATTGATTACTTCTTAACTTCATCCACCCTATCACCTCAAATCCACCATGCTAATATAGGTCCAATCACAATCTCGGATCATGCCCCAATTAGTCTAGTATTCCAGACACTGCCTAACAAACCCCCCAAGAAGACATGGAGATTTCCAACTTATTTATATAACAATATTGACTTCCGTCAGCACCTTAAATCATCTTGGATCCATTATGCTTCAGATAATGCCCAGCATAGTGCCGACACAAACTTATTCTGGCATGCCTCAAAGGCGGTGATACGAGGACACATCACCTCCTTCACAGCCCATCATAACAAAACTCTTAAAAGGATAGATAATGAATTCCTCTCCAAACTAACCGAGGCATATAATACATACTTGAATAGCCCCACACCAATATCTCAGCAAAATTATTATGATCTTAAGCAATCCCGAGATACCTTCTTGGCCCAACAGAACAACACCTTTCACATACATAGACAGGGCAGGTACTTCAGGCATGGCAATAGATCAGGTAAACTTCTGGCAGACTTGGTTAGGCTATATAGACCGAAATCCTACATCACAGCTATTAAATCTCACTCTCGCATAACTTCGACACCCACGGACATTATGACAGAATTTGTAAACTATTACACTAATCTATACGCTAGTCAACCGGTTAACTTGGAGGCAAAAGGGCATTTCTGGGGCTCCGTAAAAATCCCCAAGATAACGACTGAGCAAAAATCCCTACTTAACGCCAAAATACAAACACGTGAGGTGATTAAAGCCATACGTAATGCCAAACTTGGGAAGGCAGCTGGCCCTGATGGGCTACCATGAGAGTTTTACAAAATCCTAAGCGAAGAAATAGCGCCTACCTTATCATCCCTATACTCGGCGTACCTGGAGGGCACCACAGAAATAGATAATAGATTCACTGATGCAAATATTTGCCTCCTACTCAAACCAGATAGAGAGCCTACCCTCACATCATCATACCGACCAATCTCACTTCTGAATGGGGATTATAAAATATTAACAAAAATTTTAGCAGATAGGCTAACGATGGCTTTACCCTCAATTTTTCACCCAGATCAGACCGGATTTGTTAAGGGTCGCTCCTCAGTAACAAATATTAGGAAAACATTAGCAATCATATCCCATTACTGGTATAACACCCATTCCCCTAAACCTCCCACATTGCCAGATGCATGCCTCTTAGCGCTAGACGCTGAGAAGGCATTTGATAGGGTTGAATGGGACCATCTACACACTTCTTTAACACAATTTGACATTACCGGTAACTTCCCAGGCCTCCTTCATAGAATATACAATGCTCCTAGGGCCTCCCTGATCATTAATGGTGAGCTTTCCCCCTCATTTGAACTGCAAAGAGGCACGAGACAGGGGTGCTCCCTCTCCCCCTTATTATTCGACCTGGCCATAGAGCCCTTAGCATGCTACATCAGGCAAAATTGTGAAGGATTAAAGTTCCTGGACCATACACAACATTTGTCATTATATGCTGATGACCTACTACTATTTATAGGAAATCCTAATGCCAACCTACAACCAGTTTTAAACATAATCGAGAGATTCGGCACATTAACTGGATACAAAATAAACATTGACAAATCGGAGGTTGTATGGCTACAAAACAAACAAAATATCCCATTACAGCACACAGGACTCAAAATTACAGAGGGCTCACTTAAATACCTAGGCATACAACTACATGTCAATCCTAATAAACTATATCACCTCAACCTCAAAGAAACGGTTCAAAACATCAAAATCTTACTTTTGGGTTGGGCAAGGCTACCAATATCTCTCTCAGGCAGGATACACCTCTTTAAGATGGTTGCATTGCCCAAACTTTTATATCCCCTACAGATGTTGCCACTGCTTCTCACAAGACAAGATGCCAATACACTACAAACTGCTCTGGGACAGTTTATCTGGAGAGGGAAAAACATAGGATAGGGAAGAATTACCTGATGATGCCAATGAATAGGGGTGGTCTTCGTCTCCCTAATATTGTATGGTACAATTGGGCTACCTTAGCAAAACTAATTCTCGACTGGCTAGTTGGTGATAATCACTTCACTGTCCCTGTCCTGGAACAACGTCTTATTGCCCCGATACATCTTGCATTTCTCCCCCATGCGGACATGTCCTCGCTGCCACCACATATACAAAACCATATTCTTTACAGGGATCCCTTGAGAGCATGGGCTAAACTTTGTAGATTTTGGGGGGTGGATAAGTCGGTGAGTAAATATTTGCCAATCCAAGGGAATCTACGGTTCCTTCCTGGTTATACTACAGAAACCTTTCGGTTGTGGCAGGAGAATCACCTCACTACACTTAGGCAGTTGTATAACCCTGTAACTTTGGAACTCCTATCCTTTCAGGAATTACAAAACATGTACGCCCTCCCCGGCACTCACAAATTTGCATATTTTCAGTGTAGACACTATATAAATAAATTGAAATCAGATGGCTTACTTACCAGGGATGCATCCAATATAGATAAGCTTTGCATATTAGCAAGACAAGGGTCTTATAAACTCACGCATATATATAACCTCTTGCTCCTCCATCTAGAAGACACTGCTATGCAAAAGATATTATCTAAATGGTCGGGATATGATCTTCTAACGGTAGACAAACCTCTGATCGAAGATAGTTTAGATAAAATACAGGCCATAACTATTTCCTCCACCATAAGAGAATCCCATTTAAAAATATTACAGCAGGCTTACATAACACCCGGTCTTCGTTCTAAATGGGTACCAGGGGCAAGGAATATGTGCACCAAATGCAGCTTTGGGGCACCAGATTGGATACATCTACTGTGGAACTGCCCTAAATTGAAAAGTTACTGGCAGAAAATATCTTACTGGCTGGCCAAGGTCACCAAAATGTGGGTCGAACTTTCTGCACAACATATAATATTCTTAGTATCCACTAATGAGAGACTTAATTCAGACACCTTTATCTCCACAGTTATCACACT
The DNA here is from genome assembly GCF_027579735.1 of Bombina bombina. Classification (NCBI taxonomy): domain Eukaryota; kingdom Metazoa; phylum Chordata; class Amphibia; order Anura; family Bombinatoridae; genus Bombina; species Bombina bombina. The sequence goes on from NC_069499.1 coordinate 449,696,277, forward strand.
GGCAAAACAGCACATCTTGGCGGGCTGGGCCAGCAATAAGTCCCCTCCATTCCAAAAACTAATCAAGAACATACATACCCAGATGTTAGTTGAGCAAGCAGATACAAAGGGAGACCCTGAGAAAAGAATTAAACGTTTTCTCCATAAATGGGAAACATATCTACGGTATTTGCCAGATGCAGTTACAGAAAGAGTTATCTTCCCATTTCGGAATAGCTTATATATCCTAAATGAAAATCTGAAGGGTAATTGGTGTTTCCCAAACAGCGAAACCTAGACTAGCAATACCTGTGTGTGAATGCTCTGCTGATTGAACTCTTATCTATCCTAAGATGTTTCTGATGCTGGCCTGTGGGGGGCGATCTGGACGCACTCTGGGTAAGTTAAGTTAAATTGAATAGTTTTAATGGTTTATTTTGTTGTCCTTTTTCTTTGTGTTCTTTCTTGCCTATCTTTCTTTTCTCCTTTCTTCTTTAAATGTTGAAAAAAAGAGATCCAGGCCGCTTCATAAAGGACATTTCAACTAAAAGCTGGCAGAACTCAGGGTCATGGTATCTTATTATAATACAGCTTGGGAAGCATTACTGCTGATAAATTTGCATTTTGTGTTTAAATACTGTAAGCTACTGTATTCCCGGATATTTATTGCCACCCTTTTTGCTGCTGTAACTAATCACAAAGTATCTGCATTACTTGAAATAACTGTGTTGTAAGTGAAATGGATCTTCATATTATAAATAAAGTTATTAAAAAAAAAACAAAAAAACAACCAACGAGCGTGCATACATAAAGCCCGTCTGGTCCTCATGGATGATGCTAGGTAAAATAAATTTTAGTCTCTCGGCAAACAATTTGGTGAGGATCTTGTAGTTTAATAAAGAGATAGGCCTATAGGACTTGGGCAACAAGCAGTCTTTCCCTGCTTTCAGGATCAACGTGATGGAGGCCGATAAGAATTCCTGCAGCGGGTGTCTTTTCCTCCCTAAAATAACCGGCGAACAATTCCACGAGAGTTGGGGTCACCTGTGGCTTAAGCAGACGGTAAAATTCAATCTGCAACCCGTCGGGGCCGGGTGCCTTACCCAGGGTCATGGTCATAATAGTTCTCTCAACCTCCTCTCTCTCTATGGGAGCATTTAATTTGTCCAGTTGCTCCTTGGAAATCTTTGGAAGTGTGATAGTCTCCCAAAATCTGTCCCTCGCCTCGTTTCCAGAGGGGAGTTCACTTGTATATAGGGAGGAGGAGTAGGAAGCGAAAGCTTCCGCTATTGATTTAGAATCTCGGAAAACCTTATCCCCCCACCTTTACTGCCGCAATGTGTTTAGAAGAGGTGTTTAATTTTGCCAGTGTCGCTAGAAGCTTCCCAGATTTGTCCCCGTATCGATAGTATTTGCCTCGAGTCCGTAGGAGTGCCTGGGAGGCCTGGTGTGCAAGTAGCGCATCATACTCTGTTTTGGTACTAACATACTTGCGATAGTTACGATTAGAGGGCGTAGTGCAATAATCACGATAAGTGTCCGCTAAACTGGCTCGCAGTCGCTCAACCTTTTCCATGTATTGCTTTGTCTGCGTGCCAAGTACGCGATAATGTTACCTGAGAGAACCGCTTTGGCCAGAATAATTCCGGTGTATTTAAATGCTGGATGTTATTTGTCCTATAATCATCCCAACAGTGCACTAAATAATTTTGGAATTCTTGGGATGTCACTAAATATTTTGGGAATCGTAAAGTATGCATGTTACACACTCTAGGAACTACGTCAAGAAAAAGTGGAATGAGGGCATGGTCCGAGACAATAACTTCTCCGATTTTTGTATCAATTACTTGAGTAACTAGGGTGTTTGAGATCATGAAGAGGTCAATACGTGACATGGAGGGTGTCGCCCGCGATATGCAGGTATAATCTCTGCCATCAGGATTAAGTTGCCGCCAAATGTCTAGCACATCTAGAGTGCTGCCCAGCCTTGCAAAGACCTCTTTCTCAAATTTATCTAATACCGTGGGTAATTTCCCCTCTGTACATCTATTGGGGTCCTTAAGTCTGTCACAATGAGGGTTTGGGGCCAGATTAAAATCCCCTCCTAGTATAATGTGGGTACCTAGATCGGGTGTGAGTGTGGCCACTATAGTGTCCCAAAACTTCCTGTCCTTTTGATTCGGGGCATAAATATTACATAATGTGTAGATTTTCTCTAGGATGCAAATCTTTACGACTATGTATCTGCCTTCGGGGTCTTTAAGCACTTCCAAAACCTCATATTCTAACTGTTTACCAAAAAGTATAGCCACCCCTCTGCTAGCTGTTTTGTATGAGACATATTATACCCTCCCCACCCAGTCAGTCCGTAGTTTATCATGTTCCAAGTCTGAAAGGTGTGTCTCCTGTAGAAACGCAATCTCTGCGCGTTTTTTCCTAAGGTGAATTAGGATTGACTTCCTCTTAACAGGGGAATGTATTCCCCCTATGTTCCATGAGTATAAATTAAATCTTAGCTATTAAATGAGGACCTAAGTGCATATACATCACTTGTGACAGGGGGAGCTGCATGATATGTGGGACAAATCAGGGGGGAGGAAAAGCAGTGCAGAGAGAGGAAATTTTATATAGCGAAGAGATCGAAAAAAAAACAAAAAACACACCTCCTTGACATGCCTATGTGACGTGTGTACAGGCTCCGGGTTCAGCCCTTCATCACGCCACCTCCTCGCCAGGCCACACCAACTGGGCATGTTTGACTGCTGTGCTGCGGAGAAACACAACTTTGTCATCGAAATCCATTCTAATACATCTTTTACATCATAACCAATAAAGATAACGTGTTGTGACAAGTACATTTTCTTTCATTTTTGTAGTTGTATATAAGCAATTTCCAAGAAATAAACCAAACTATAAACTCTAAACAATTTATGTAGAACTTTGCAAAAAACCTTGTGGAATAACAATCTATTCAGCATTCGGTATTTCTCATCTGGGTCCAAACTAAGATATGGTCAACGGTATATTCAACCATATAATAATATAGCACACAAAAATAGTTTTGCTTTCTTTCCTATGTGATCGCATTTTCTTAAGTTCCAACCAATTTTTGAACCTAGAACAGAACAGTTTATAACTAGACCTACCCCTCCCTAACTTCTGAACAAACCCAGTTAACTTTCCTAAGAGTGTGGTCTGGGCAGCGTCTGGCGCCGCACCAAACCACTATTCCCCCCCTCCCCAATTCCATTTATTAACCTAGGATACAAAATCCCACCAAAAATAGAAGTGTTCACTAAGAAGAACCCCAGTAACCATAGAGTTAACTGGGTCAAATTCGTTATTAACTCAACCATTTTGTTAAAGTTGACATTATGTATTTTGACAGACTTAATTAGTGTTATCCTTGTTTTGTATCCTCAGTTCAGCCCTCCTCTCCCCTCATTTGTCTCTGTGGGCTGTGTGCGGGGCTGCGGACAGGGGGCTCATGTTTATCTAGAAATTCTTGGGCAGCAGCTGGCGGATCAAAAAATCTAGGACCTCTGGGGGTAATTACCTTAAGCCTGGCAGGGTACAGAAGAGCTTGCTTCCCCTCTTTTTGGAGCTTGGAGCAAAGTGGGGAGAATTCCCTGCGGCGTCTCATAAGATCCGCAGAGAAATCTTGGAACAGTAGTAACCGTGCATTTTCAAATGTTAAGTCGTCCAGTTTCCTGTACGCTCTCAAGATGGCAGTTTTGGTCTGAAAGTGTAAGAACTTTGTCATTATGGGGCAGGGTTGTGTCATATTCGGTCCAACTCTGTCCGGCCCCACTCTATGAGCCCTCTCTACCCCTCCAATAAGGTCTCTAGTGGGTATATTCAACAAGGGTGGCAGGGTATTTTCTACAAAATGGATTAGATCAGATTGCTTGATTGTTTCAGGGAGGCCAAGGAGACGCACATAATTGTGCCTCGATCCATTTTCTAGATCCTGGTTTCTCAACAGCCGGCCGTGATAGCCCTGCTGGTGGGCCCTGACCTGTCATGCCCCTATTGCACACTCTTACCCTACTGCACACCAGGGGCAGACTGACCAATCAAGGCCCCAGGAAAACTGAAAAAACACTGACCCAAATGTATTCACATTTATGCAAATGAACATGGTAGCCTCTCTGTCCTAATCCCAACAGGCCCATCAACCTCCAGAGCCAGGACCCCCAACATTAAGGGCCAAAGAAAGGGCCCCCAACCTCCAGGGCCAGATCTCACACTCCATGGCCCTCACAGCGACAGACCCTCGGCAGGACCCCCCACACTCCAGGGCACCCACTAAACCCACACTGAACTGCTTAGTTACTGATAGGGCAAATCCCTGCTGCTTAATATATATATATATATATATATATATATATATATACACACATACACACAGTATATATATATATATATATTATATATATATATATATATATATATATTCACACCAGCAAAGAAGGCACTCTCCGTCCACTGAGGTCTGAGGACAGGGGAGACGCCGAAAATGTTTACCTTAACAAATAAATGAATTTGTGAACAACGGAGAGTGCCTTCTTTGCTGTTGTGAATATTATTCTGATTAAAAGTGCACCCCGGAGGCTCTCTTGGATATTGAGTGCTGGTTCCCTATCTTGCATTAATTTACCGGGCCTTGAGGTCACTTTGGTTGAGAACCACTGTTCTAGATCATCTATTTTTAACTGGAGGGTCATGGCTTGTCTCTCTAGATGTTCTATCTTACTATTATTAGTCACATTAGAATCTTCAAGATCAGATATTCTGCCTTCTGCCACCCCCCATCCTAGTGGAAAATTGCTTGACCTCGCCAGCAAGGGTATCCACTCCCCTTTGAAAATGATCAATTTTAGGCATAAATAGCATAGTTATTTGTTTTACAATGGGATGGGTATCTAACTGTTCTCCCTCTAGGGGAAATTCAGAGCTTGGGCCCTGAGTAGCCTGGTCATTTGCAGCCCTGTGGTGGCGTTCATTTGCTTTATTGCGGCTCGCCATTGGGGTGTTAGTTAAATATTTCTCCATAAACCCATAAGATGTAAAAAGCAAGCTTGCTGTAATAAAAAAACAAGGTTAAGATAATGTGTCAGCCTAAAGTGATGTTCTCCACTTGTGAGATCAATGAAATAGAGCCGCCCTAGTACGTTACACAGGTTACAATTACCACGAGCGGGTCTATATGTGAAAAAAAAAGAGTTACCAATTAAAACACAGCTCGCATAAGTGCTGTGAAACCCAGGTTCCTGATATAGGAGGGCTCCGTTCAGCAAATCAGCTATCAATATCAGGATATTTTTAAATATTTTTAAAACATGCAGTAACCCATAAAGCCGGCTAATCCAGCACAGATGTTAAGGTATTATGTAAGTATCAGAGACGGCATCCAAGCTATCTAATAAGGAGATAAATGTGGTTAGATACATATATTTACAGTATTAGACTTCATACAATAACCCCCCTTTAGGAACCAGTGAGGGTGTGTCTCCGTTTAATGTTCACAGGTTTTCTGCCCAAAGGGCAACAGGTTTCATGAACCCTTATGCAGGCATCAAAATAGCAACAGGTATAAAGCTCCACTATTCTGTGCTGAATGTCTGTGAGTTCAAATTAGCAGTGATGGGTATCCGGCCTAATAGTGGCTAATGTCATAACATCTCAAAAATGTAAGGGTTTGTCCCAGGTGGTATCCCTGTCCCATGTGGTGCCTGTGAGAGCAGATGCTGTCCAATGGCTAACAGAGATCCCTCACACCCCAGTCAAGGCCACACCACACTCCGGAGCATGAACTAGGCCCAAAAGCTGTCCCACAGAGTAGAGGTGGCTGAGTATAAAGACACCTGGAGCAGTCAAAATGTGTACACACCCTGTGAAAAATAGTGTTGTAATTACAACTTTGGGCAGCCTAAGCACAATGTTCCTGAGCGGCTGGGGGGCAACTTCTCCCCTATATGTATACCACCAACACCACTCAGACTCAGCAAAGCAGCATTTCGGTCAGAAAGGGGTTAACTTATTTAGCAGCTCCGGCCCCTGTACACAAAAGTGGAGTAATTGTGTCTTGCAAAGCAATGATGTAGGTAAGAGGCCTCTGAGGAGTGTATGTCAAAGTTACCATACCACCTTCAATATCAGGACTCTCCTCCCGATGTCCAATGGATAGGGCCCCTCTCCTAAGTAGCGCTGCAGCTTTTCGCGCCAAGTAGTTATCACTATATTTGCTTTCCTCCGGAGTTCGTAGCACCCCCAAGGCATATTGCCAGGTCTATGGCGCAATGCTTGTGGTTCTGCCGTCGAACTGATTCCCCACCTATGCTTAGATGGTCTGCAGCATTCCCAGCTCTGCGAGGATATGAAGGGCAGGCAACCCACGTGGGGCCAAGATGGCGTCACCCGAATAAGGAGAGAGGTTTCCCCATCAAAGTCTGTGTTGCCACAAGTTATCACCAGATCTCAAAAGCCGGTCTGAGCTCGGTATATTTTCTGGCGGCTGTGATCGGTGTCCCACCTCTTTGGTATTCAGTATAGAGGGCTTCAGTGGTGGAGCGATGAATAGCTCACACGAAAAGGGTAGAAAGGATTCCCTATTGTATGTCCTCTCCACTCCGGGCAACAATATCTGCCAAGGATTTTTCGTTGGGCTCCAGGTTTGTAGTGGGACAGACAAAAAGCAATATTAGAGCAAAGTGCGGTATCTAGAGATGTTTTAAATCTGTTTTTAGGCAAAGTTTGTACGGAGCTCTGCTTGATTGCTGCCTACCCTAAAGCCCACCCACTGGAAGTCTTTTGTTGTCATTTTTATTGACAATGTGTTAATAAGAGAATTGTTTTGCATAACTAACACTCACCTAGATTACGAGTTTTGCGTTCCTGTTTTAAAGGGACAGTTTACTCAAAAATTTTCTCTTCTTTAATTTGTTCCCAATGATCCACTTTACCTGCTGGAGTGTATTAAATTGTTTACAAGTAGCTCCTTCACCCTTATATTAGCATTTGAAATAGCTGATTTAGCATGTGGTATCCCCACCTATTCTGAAAGTTTGTGGCCACAGGTCCAAGCTATAGATAAGCTTTGTAAACACAGCCAGCAGAAGGAATTACACTCCCAGTGGGATATAGCAGAGATAAGGTAATAAAATGTTGATTTTCCATTGTTCTCTCCAAGTACTGGTGATTATTTTATGGACAGATATAGGATAAAGAAACATGTATATGTACACAATGTGATACAGTAATGAGATCTTATTATAACTACAAGCTCAGCCTACTTTATTAGGCTGTGGCTTCAAAACACAAAATCAGAGCTTTAATATACACAAATGAACCTCAAAAAGCAAATTTTCATACATTATTTACTCTGCAGTTGGTAAAAAAAGCAATTGTAAACACATTAAGGGAAAAACTATTTTACAGTACACTGTCCCTTTAACGCTGAAAAAATGGCCATTTCTGCGTAAAAACCGGAACGCAGCCATTGCAAGTCTTGTAGGTATAGCTATACCGAAAGCATTTTAGCCTGTAATGCAACGTCAGTCCCACACTCAAAAAAAAGGTGTTTTTTTTGTGGGATTTTCATAGCGCCGGTATTACAAGTTGTGCAATGAGAATAAAATGCTTGCTTTCCAGCCTATACCAACACGATCCGTTCCGCAATCTGAGACCAGTAGTTATGAGTTTTGCGCAACAAAACTGTTACACAAAACTCATAACTAAAATGTTACAAAGTACACTAACACCCATAAACTACCTATTAACCCCTAAACCA